>NW_026652286.1:1074991-1209765 GCF_009828535.3 Hylobates moloch | reverse complement strand
TCACCATGTTGCCTAGGCTGGTCTCAAACTCCTGGGCTCAAACAATCCACCCGCCTCAGCCTCCCAAAGTGCTGATTACAGGTGTGAGCCACCACTCTCAAGCCCACAAAGTCCACATTCTTAACAACTCTGCTGTGCATGCTACCCCAGGTTACGAAGGGCTCTGTGTGCACTAAAAAGCATAAGAATGATGCAATGGACTTTGGGGACCCGGGGAAAGGATGGGTTGGGGGTGAAGGATAAAGGACTACAAATTGGGTTCATTGTTACTGCTTGGGTGATGGGTGCAACAAAATCTCACAAATCGCCACTAAAGAACCTACTCATGTAAGCCAGATACCACTGGTTCCCCCAAAAACCTATGGAAATAAAAAGTTTCTCCTGAAGTTAGTAGCATCTTCTCCATTTGTGTGGTATTTTCACATGTAACACAGACAAAAGCATGGAAAATAGAATGTAAGGCAGGTAAAAGTGCAAGCAAAGACCCGTTAGGAGACTATTACAATATAACAGAAATGACCATGAAAATGAAGAACTATTTAAGAAGTTGGTTTGACAGGATTTGCTGATTCACTGGGTGAGGGATGTGGCAGAGAAAGAGCCAGAATGTAAAGTGTGGCCAGTTTTATCCCTTCCTTGCTTTTTCCCTTTCCTTTTTTTTTTTCTTTCATCTTTTATGTTTCACTCTGAATTCACAGTGGTTTTGTGTTCCTATTTATTCATTCGACAAACATTTATATATCAGTCGTTGGTGATACAGCAGTGGCTGAGACAGACAGAAATTTTTATTCTTGTCAACTTTGCTGTATGATCAGAAAATTGACAAAAATCCCTGCTTTTATAGAGCTTACATTCCAGGAATCAGGGAATTGCAGTGGGTCTTTCTGATTATGTGATAAAAATCTGTTACTTTTCTAAAATATCTAATGTTTATGGTGGACAAAGTGATGTCGAGGGAAAATGCAGACACTTTAGGCTGACATGAAGCTGTTGGCCTGACTTCTTTGTGTAATTGCCTTGAACTTCACTTGATTTTGCTTGTCACTAATCCTCATCTTCACCAGTAAAAATCATTCAGTGAGGATTAATAGTGCTTTACTACAGGACTGGGTGGCTGTCTTTGAATTATTAAAGAGCAATTGTTGCTTCTGTAATGTTTTAAACAAGAACCCTTCCACGTGGTCTCTTCAGTAGTGTGGGCCTCACCAGCCAGTTATCTTCACCTGCTCCAACCAGTGCCTCTCCTCTTCTCATTTTCTCCCAGAAACCGGATGTGGACAATCAACAAGAATTTCAGTGCTTGTTTCCTAGCTCCCGTTTTGTTTATTTCTCCTCAGTTCCTAATTTTCCCTGTGTTTTTCATGTTTATTTCCTTCTTCAAAATCTTTTCTCCAGGGAGAAAATTGATAATTGATGGCCCCTCAAATCATTCACCTCTGTACCTCCAGTAACTTTAATCTTTCCCCCTATTTAATGTTCTCTTTTTTTTTTCAATGTTGGTTATTTGGGGCTGTTACACAAGCATTCCTGGAATGCTTTTGTCACTATCTTCTCTCCCACCTGAAGCTCCTCAACCCTCCATACATAATACGTGTAGGTTTTAGTTTTAAAGGTCAGGTCCTTAAAGAAGCCTTCTCTGTGACTCCCTTCCTTATCTGAATTGAGTCCTTCCATTATAATTTTTCAGATTATCCTCTGATTTTTAGTCATCTCCTTTATTACAGTTTCTGACTCAGTATTTACTTGAATGACTGTTAATGTCCATCTCCCTTATTAAAATTATAAACTTTATGAGTACAGGAACCTTGTTTGTTTTGCCAGTAATTATATCCCTAGCACCTAATACAGGTGAATGATTTTTTTGTTATATAATATGAAGGCTTACCTTTTCCCAATAATGATACAGAAGATAGATTATTGAATGGGTTATATTATCATTCATTTTATCAGAGGATCGGTTAGTTTTTAAAATCTGCTTTACACTAACTTTTCTATATTGTATAGGAACTTCTGATTTAAATTAATAATAGCTATGCCTTATTGAGCAAATGCTATAAACTTCATGTTCAAAGTGCTCCACTAAAAACCAGCCCAATCAAAGCTATACTACACTAAATAACATCTAATTAAAATAATATTCAGTATTCCAAAATAAGGATTTGAAAGATTTAGATCATGATCTGTAATCAAACTTTAAACACTGGTGAATAGTACATCTGTTCCTTCTTTTGTATTATGGGTTTTTGCCTTCACTCCATGAAAGGTATCACAAACTAGTAGTCGGCTAACTACACATGCCTTGGCCTACAGATGTGTCTTCTTTGACTTGCAGTGTTAAAAATACTTAGATTCAATTAGATGCCAATGTTTCACATAAAAGTCTCAATTTCAGTTTCACTTGAAGAATGGAAAGTCCTCCCAGCACCACATTCCTGCAGGGAGACAGTTCACCAGGGCAGAGATGCAGCTGCTCCCTTTAGACAGGGCATGTGGTCTCACATTTACCAGCAACCCAAGCTGCCCTGCTTCACCTGCTGACATTCCCTGCACGTCTGTAGGCATTGGAGTTTGCTACCATTGCTAGAGCTTCTTGGTCCGTTTATAATCACTAAAAGGTAAAGTTTCACTCTTAATTCAGTCAGGAGCTTTTTCCTCAACTATTAATAGATTCTCTTTCTCTTTTCTCCTTGATATCTCCATGATACCACATAAAATTTTAGAATTAGAAGGGACCTTAGAAATTATTTCATCTTGAAACTAGGTCTTAAATATATATATATATGTATATGGTTTTTCTTATTGTTGTGGTAAAATATATAACAAAATTTACCATTTACCACTTTTTAATTTGAGAAACCTTTTTTATGGCAATAAAATCTATATAACAAAATTTACCATTTTAACCATTTTTAAGTGTACAGTTCTGTGGCATTAAGTACATTCACAGTGTTATGCAACCATTATTACCCTCCATCTCCAAAACTCTTTATCTTGCAAAACCGAAACTTAGTAGCCATTAAACAATGACTCCCATTTCTCTCCTCCTCCAGTCCCTAGAAACTACCATTCTACTTTCTGTATCTATGTATTTGACTATTCTAGATACATCAGATAAGTGTGTACAATATCTGTCCTTTTGTGTCTCACTTATGTAACTTAGCATGATGTTTTCAAAGTGCATCCATGTTGTAATATGTATCCGAATTTCATTCCTTTTTACGGCTGAAAAATATTCCATTGTGTGTATATACCATATTTTGTTTATTCATTCACCTGTTGATGACCACTTGGGTTGTTTCTACATTTTTGCTGTTGTAAATAATGCTGCTATGAACATAAGTGTACAAATATCTTTCTAGTCCCTGCTTTCCATTACTTTGGGCACATAACTAGAAGTGGGATTACTGTATCATATGGTAATTTTATGTTTAATTTTTTGAGGAACTGCTGTAAAGTTTTCTACAGCAGCTGTATCATTTCACATTCTCACCAGCAATGCATAAGGGTTCCAGTTTCTTCACATCCTCAATAATGCTTGTTGCTATTTTCTATTTTTCTGACAATAGCCATACTAAAGAATGTGAAGTGGTATCTCAAGGTTTTGATTTGCATTTCCTTAATGAAAATGATGTTTAGTATCTTTTAATATGCTTATTAGCCATTTTATATCTTCTCTAGAGGAGTATCTATTCAAGCCCTTTGCCCTTTTTGAATCAGGCTGTTTTGTCATTGAGTTGTAGGAGTTCTTCATGTATTCTGGATATTCATTCCTTATCAGGTATATGATTTGCAAATTTTTTTTCTGTTCTATAGGTCATCTTTTCACTTTTTTTTTTTATCATATCCTCTGATGTACAAAAGTTCTTAATTTTGATGAAGTCCAATTTATCTGTTTTTCTTTTGTCCCCTATGTTTTTGGTGTTGTATCCAGGAAATCATTTACAATGCCAGTGTCATGGAGATTTCCCCTATGTTTTCTTCTAAGAAATTTCTAGTTTTAGCTCATAAATTTAGGTATTTGATCAATTTTGAGTTAATTTTTATGTAAGGTATTAGGTAAGGGTCCAACTTCATTCTTTTGCATGTGCATATTCAGTTTTCCCAACACCATTTATTGAAAAGACTGTCCTTTCTCCCATTGAATGGTACCCTTGGCACCCTTGTCAAAAATCAAATGACCATATATATGAGGATTTTTGTTTCTGGGATCTACATTCTCTTTTGTTGGTTTGTCTGTCCTTATGATTACTGTGGCTTTGTAATAAGTTGGGGTTTTTTTGTTTTTTTGTTTGTTTGTTTGTTTGTTTGTTTGTTTGTTTTGAGATGGAGTCTCACTCTGTTGCCCAGGCTGGAGTGCAGTGGCACGATCTCAGCTCACCGCAACCTCCACCTCCTGGGTTCAAGCGATTCTCTGCCTCAGCCTCCTGTGTAGCTGGGATTACAGGCACATGCTACCACACCCGCTAATTTTTGCATTTTTAGTAGAGACGGGGTTTCATCATGTTGGCCAGGCTAGTCTTGAACTCCTGACCTTGTGATCCACCTGCTTCGGCCTCCCAAAGGGCTGGAATTACAGGCTTGAGCCACCACACCCAGCCTTGTAATAAGTTTTAAAATCAAGAAGTGTGAGTCATCCAACTTTGTTCTTTTTCAAGGTTGTTTTGGCTATTCTTGGTCCTTTTAAAGATATTTTATGAATGGTTTTTTCTATTAAAAAATACCATTGGAATTTTGATAGGATTGCAGTGAATCTATAGATCACTTTCGGTAGTAGTATCACCTTGACAATATTAAGTCATTTAATCTATGAACATAGGATGTGTTTCCATTTATTTAGGTCATCTTCAGTTTCTTTCAGCAATTTTTTTTTTTTTTTTAAGAGAAAGTATCTTGCTCTGTTGCCCTGGCTGGAGTGCAGTGGCACAGTAATAGCTCATTGTAGCCTTGAACTTCTGGGCTCAAGCAATCCTCCCACCTCTGCCATCAAGCCCAACTAATTTTTTATTTCTTTTAGAGATGAGGTCTCACTCTATTGCCCAGACTGGTCTCAAACTCCTGGCCTCAAGCAATCTTCCTGCCTCTGCCTGCCAAAGCAGAGGGGTTACAGGCATGAGCTACCACACCCAGCCTCTTTCAGCGATGTTTTATAGTTTTCAAATATACAAGTCTATCACCTCCTTGGTTAAATTTATTCCTAAGTATTTTATTCTTTTCATGCTATTGTAACTAGAATTGTTTTTCTTAGTTTCCTTTTCATATTTTTCATTGTTAATTTATAAAAATATAATTGATTATTATTATTTTTTTTTTTTTTGAGACAAAGTCTCACTCTGTTGCCCAGGCTAGAGTGTAGTGGCGTGATCTTGGTTCACTGCAACCTCCACCACCCAGGTTCGAGCAATTCACCTGCTTCAGCCTCCCAAATAGCTGGGATTACAGGGATATGCCACCACCCCAGCGTGTAATTGATTTTTGTATCTTTATTTTGTATCCTGCATCTTTGCTGAATTCATTTATTAGGTCTAACAGTTGTGTGTGTGTGTGTGTGTGTGTGTGTGTGTGTGTGTGTGTGTAATCTTTAGGGCTTTCTGCATATAAGATCATATCATTTGTGAACAGAGGTTATTTTATTTCTTTCTTTGTAATTTGGATGCCTGGTGGGTTTTTTTTTTTGTTTTTTTTGGTTTTTTTTCCTTAATTGCTCTGGCTAGAACTTCCTGTACTATGATGAATAGAAGTAGTGAAAGCAGGCATCTTTGTCTTGTTCCTGATCTTAGGGGGAAAGTTTTTCAGTACAGCAGGTCCTCAGATAACATAATTGCATTATATCATTGATGAGAAAAAAAAAAACTGATTCCCAGCTGGGGCCACTGTCTGTGTGAAATTTGCACATTCTCCCCATGTCTGCATGGGTTTTCTCTGGGTACTCCAGTTTTCTCCCACAAATGTATGTGTTGGGTTCATTGGTGTGACTAAATGGTCCCAGTGTGAGTGAATGTTGGTGTGTGTGTGTGCTCCCCGAGATGGAATGATGTCCTGTACAGGGCTGTCCACCTTGTGTCCCAGGCTTCCAGGATAGGCTCTGGCCACCTGCAACCCTAAGCTGGAATAAGCAAGTTGGAAAATGAATGAATATAAATTATTATCAAATACAGATTTATAAAGTAGATGATAATCATACAACTGCACAACAATAAGTGATGCGGTATGAAAGCGTTCAGCTAGCCCACCATATTTGTGATTGTTTTTTAATTCATGGTTGGAGGAGGTGCTCCTTAAATTTTTCTATTTGCAAACATCTATTCCTTTATTTAATCCACCACCACAACTATCGTCATTCAGTGATTCACCAAAAATTGGGTAATCTTACTTGTTGTTATTAACCTTTCTTAAATGTAAGTATAGCCCACATTTATTTCAATGTTTAACATTAGAGGTGTTTAGGGTCTTTATTTAGAAGTTGGGTGATTATTTGTGACGAGAAATATGCCATAGGAACTTAACTCTTGTTTATGTCGATTAGCCTATGATGAAATTGGTTTTATTATACCTTGTTCCACTTAAAGTCAGTTTCCAAGAACCTATTGATGAGGTTGAGGACTTTTATTTGGTTTTAAGGTAAAAGTGTGCCAAAAAATTGAGATTCATACAGATAAGTAGCTTCAAATACTAATAGATTTGTTTTTAACATTTTGACTAATCTTTTTTTTTAGCTTTACTAATGTTCAGAAAGGGAGTGATAGTAAATTTGTGTTTCAAAGCTGAGTTGCTCACATTCCTAATTAATGAGTAATCACTCTGGAGAAATCAACAAATTTTCTCAGCTAGTTTAAAAATGTTATTGTTTGGAGAAAAATAAATGTATATTATAACATCGTATATAAGTTGTTCAGTGGTATTATTTTTTGAAAAGATCAGATAACTCAAAGGCTAGTACGACTGAACTGTGTCTGCCCCCAAATTTCCATGTTGAAGCCATACCTCCAATGTGACTATATTTGAAGAAATTCCTCCTGTAAGGAGGAAATTAAAGTTAAAAGAGGTGATAAGGGTAGGGCTTCATCAGATAGGAAGGATTAGTATCCTTGCAAGAAGAGACACTGGAACTGGTGTCCCTGTAAGAGGAGGTACCAGAGAGCTGCCCACGCCCCTCCATGTGAGGACACAGTGAGAAGGCAGCTGTCTGCAAACCAAGGAGAGAGCCTTTACCAGACACCAACTCTGCTGGCACCTTGATCTTAGACTTCCAGTCCCCAGAACTGTGAGAAAATTAATTTCTGCTGTTTAAGTCACTCAGTCTATGGTATTTGTTATGGCAGCCCGGACAGACTAATACAGAGGTCTTCTTTTTAACTCACAGTTTCAGCACAGAAAGATTCATTTTATTTTGCATGTTGAGTCCAAAACCTGTTTTGATTTATCATTAACATTTTATCTGAAGTTGTGAGTATGGCCGTGTTGTGACCCACCCTGCATTATCAAATTGAGCCATCTAATTTATTTCCACATTGATAAACTTATATTCAGTGGATTTTAGTTTAAGGTAGAAATAATGGTAATTACTTTTTTTTTTAAAACTATTGTCCTGATACCTGCCTTATGTCAATCAGGAAACTTTAGCATAAAAGAATAAATTTTGATACAACTGCTTACATCCCTGCAAATAGAAAGATCTGCAGCTTAAAGTCTTCATCCTAATAAAACTGACAGCCTGTATCAATCTGTATGTTATCCAGTGTAATATTTTTTAAAATGTAAATGTTAATTTGGAAAACTGCATGTGTAATTTTGGCCAGGCACGGTGGCTCATGCCTGTAATCCCAGTACTTTGGGAGGCTAAGGTGGGCAGATCATTTGAGGCCAGGAGTTCAAGACCAGCCCGGCCAACATGGTGAAACCCCGTCTCTACTAAAAACACAAAAATTAGTGGAACATGGTGGCGCGCGCCTGTAATTCCAGCTACTCAGGCAGCTGAGGCGGGAGAATTGTTTGAACCTAGTAGGCAGAGGTTGCAGTGAGCCAAGATCATGCCACTGCACTCCAATATGGGTGACAGAGCGAGACTCTATCTCAAAAAAAAGAAAAGAAAACTGCTTGTATAATTTTAACTGCTAGTGCTTATCTACACAATATTTTTGGCCTTCTCTTTTTTATGATCCTCTACTCCTTGAATTTTTTTCTGTCATTGCCTTTCCAGTCACAGTACAAATATGACTACCTTATACTACTTTGTTAGTATCTTAACACTTAAAGACTTCCATTTTATAATTATCAAGCATTTTATAAAATAATAAATTTACTTTGCATTTGCTTCCATACCCAGATCATATAAGTAAAAGGAGAGCTTGACAACATCTGTCTTCTCATCCAGTATAAAGATTTTATGTAATCTCAGCCTTTATGCCAATATAGTCCTGGATTAAAAAGAAAAGAAAAAGGCCAGAGCAGAAAAAAATTTCCTAATCAGTGGCATATTTACAGTTGCAAATATATACATATATTTGTGGAGTAGGAGAAATTCCACAAATGAGTTAACCTATAAGCACAGGTTGATAGTGTGTATACATTAAAATTTACTGTGTAACAAATTTAGTGTACATTTTGTTTTTCTTATAGACTTTAAATAAAAGTATGCTTTTAATAAGAATTGAAATTAAACTTTTATAGAAACTTCTAAGTGCCTCTGCAAAATTCTAAGCTTCTGTGGAACATGGTTTGAAAACTACTGATCTACTTCAACCCTTCCCCATTGTGTAAATACAAAAATCAAAGCCAAGGTCTCCTAGTCACTTGGTAGGACCTGTAAAAGCAAGACTAAATTCAGGTCTTCTGGTTGTCAGTGAAGTGTTCTAGCCATTGTCATGCTCTGCTGCTAAATGAACATATATACATTTTGTGTCATTTAGTCTCTGAGATGAATGTATGATTTTCTAGCCCAAAACGTAATTGTAGTAGTTAAGGCATAAGAATGCATTGCCAGTGTGATTTTATTTCTCTTTCACTGTTTTACAGATGAAGGTAAAGTAGCTATAAGTTCTTTAATTTTAAGTTCCATTTTACCTATCTTCAAGAGAAAAAATGGTTACTCCACCTGGTTTAAAATTTAAAAATAATAATTCTTATTAGAGAGGGACATATAATACTTGTTTATTGGATATTTCATGCTTTGAAGGACATAATAAGCAGATTTTGGAAGTTCTTTGAAAATACAAGAGGTTTTTTTTGTTGTTGTTGTTGTTGTTTTATTATTATTATTATTTTGAGACAGAGTCTCGCTCTGTAGCCCAGGCTGGAGTGCAGTGGAACAATCTCACTCACTGCTACCTCCTCCTCCTGGGTCCTGGTTCCAGCAATTCTCCTGCCTCAGCCTCCCAAATAGCTGGGATTACCGGCATGCGCCACCATGCCCAGCTAATTTTTGTGTTTTTAGTAGAGATGGGGTTTCACCATGTTGGCCAGGTTGGTCTTGAACTCCTGACCTGATGATCCATCCGCCTTGGCCTCCCAAAGTGCTGGGATTACAGGCATGAGCCACCACGCCCAGCCGTTGTTGTTGTTTTTTTAATTTTAAAGTTAGGCTGAAGTGAGACTGTAACACACAATGTTATTAAACCCATTCTCTAAAGTAGATCTGCCAAGCTAGGCACAGTGGCACGTGCCTGTAATCTCGCTTGAGCCCAGGAGCCCGGCAGTTGGAGAACATAAGTGCACTATGATTGTGCCTGTAAATACCCACTGATCTGCAGCCTGGGCAACAGAGTGAGACACCATCTCAAACAGGGTGGGTGGATGGATGGAGAGAGAGAGAGAGAGAGATGATACATAGATGTACCAGAAAGTGAATGATACCTCTTAGGCTTCTGATATCTCTTGCTCTTGTAGTTCTGTTAGAAACAAAAGTAAATGACTAAGTTAAGGTTTATACACTATGAATCAAAATAAAACCACCTTAGGTTAAAGATGTCAATTTAATAAACCATACTCAAATTTGGTTGTTTTGGTGGGTTTAAAGCTGGAAGTATGTAAAAGGAAATATAAATAATGTTGACAGTTTAATATTTTCCAGTTTTATTTTGCTTGGCATAACCTGCTCTTGATTCCCACTGCTACCGCCTGACCCTAATTTAGAACCCTAATTAGACACCTTGGGGAGGTTTTCAAAAAGACAGATTCCTTGATCCCACCTCAAACGTACTCGACCCACAGCCAGCAGGCAAGGGGCCTGGGAATTAATTTTAACGAGCATTTCAGGTGATTCTTAGGATCACTCAAGTTTGGGAAACATTAAGCGGTTTCAACCCTGCTTGCATACTAGGATCAGCTAGGGTGCTTTTAAAAAATACTGTTGCCCAGGTCCCACCCCAGACCACTTTAATCAGAAACTTTTTGGTTGGGACCCAGGCATTTTAAATGCTCTGCAGGTGGTTCTCATACACATTGAAGCTTAAGAACTCCTGCAAGACTGTTGGAAATATAATTCTCTGAAGCACAGCCCTGGTCTTGTCACTTCTGCTGAGAAGCTCAATGGTTCTGTATTGCCTACTAATGAAATATAAATTTATGACTATCATAAGGCCACTCATGACCCAACACCAGCTTTCCAACCACTACTCTCCTACTCATAGACTATGCTCTGGCCACACAGAAACACTTTCCCCAAACACTCCTTGTGCTTTCCCCCTTTCACACCTCTGTTTTTGCTTTCCCACCATGTAGAACTTTCCCCCGTGTCTGTCTGTCACAGTCCCGCCCATCCTCAAATAGACCCAGCTCAAGTAGATTCCCATTGCCTCCTCTCCTTGCCCTCCCCTGCCTCCATTCAAAAGCGACCTCTTAGGGCACTTGTCCTATCATACCTTATATTTAGTTATTGGCAAATACATAGTCTCTTTCATAAAATGCCATGTGGAATTAAGAATAAGTGGATTTTTATCTTTCCTTTTTCCCCATCTAGATTGTAAATTTGTAATATCAACTATCTGTTTACGTCTGTGTGAGGCACTAAAGAGAAAGACTTTAGAGTCAAATGGCCCTAGGTTCAGGTGCCTTTTTTATTGGATATGGCTGTGTGACCATGGTCAGCTTAATTTTTCCAAGCCTTAGTTTTCTCCTCTATAAAATGGAGAATATACTACTTCACTGTTGTGAAAACTAGATTTGATAACCGACTGGAGCCTTCAGTAATCCTGGTATGTAATAACTGCTCTGTCAAAGTCTGTTGCTTTTATCATTGTGATAATGATCATTGTTAGCTCCCTTGAGGGCAAAGACTGCATATTTTATCTTTGGATCCCCATTCTGAACCTTGCTTATTGTAGATGCTTGATAAATACTGGGTGAAAAAAGTAATGAATGCCTGCTGGGTCGTGCTTACTTATATAGTCCACTACCAATCAGTTCAGCCTGTCTTGGAAGGAGCACTTCAAATTTCAATTTAACCATCAGATAAAGACAGAAAATAGGATTTCCACTACAAACTTTAAAAACTGTATTAAAAAGGCCAAAACCCCAGTTAAACCGTAAGACAGCTGCTCTCTTTCTGCTGCCAGGAAATAGAGAAAACCCTCCAAGAACTATTTGCTGTTTGTTTGTGCATCATATAATAAACATGCCGTGACTTGGGGAGAGCACACACTTCCCCTGCAGGCAAGCTTGGGTTTGGGAAGTTGCATGTAGCAGCAGTGAGGAAGAAATCCCCCACTCTGTGGGAGAGGTTCCTTCAGGGACTCCACTAGGCCCATTTGCAGTTTTGCTGAGTTATTTACTAAGATGAAGGGACTGGGTGTGGCTGGTCTGAGATTCCTCCTGGGAAGTCACTTCAAGAATCTCCTTAATTTCCTCACCCTTCATCTTTGTTCTCTGGCTTTGGTGCAAGGGTGCAGTCAGTCGCACCCAGTTGGCTGCTGTTCCCAGCACACTGAATTCTTTGAAGCTGGCTGTGGCAGCCAAGGATTCCCTGTTCTGTTCTTTTCCCCTTGCCCTGATTTGAAAAACAGTCTGGAAATTCTCATCTGGCATGGCCAGAAGGAACTTAGTAGGTTGCAAGCTGTTTTTCTAGATGCACAGGACCAAAAAGAACCTTTAGAGCTGTAAATCACCATTTCTCAAAAACTCAATATGGTGGATTTTACATGGACAGATTATATAACGTAGGCTATACCATCACTACTATCATTTAAACAAGAGGCCATCCAATTGAGATGAAACCAATATAGGAAAGTAATTATCATCAGCTTTGTCACTTGAAGGAATGTGAGGATATATTAGCTAATTGAAACCTCAGGAAAGATGTATAACAAAACATATAAGGATTAATGAGTAGTCCACAAAAGTGTTTACCAGGTGACCAATATCTTTTAAAATATATAGGTGTATTCCAGCTCTCTTTTAATTAGAAAATATATATATATAGACACACACACATATATATGGTTGAAAAAAATGAATTTATGTTATAATTACAATAGATGTGATGACAAAAGAATTCGTAGTCTGAAAAATATATAATTTCAGTGATCAGAGCCTTATGAATTATGCTAATTGGCAAATAATTTCTTGAAAGTATGTTTCTACTTTTAAAGTAAATTAAATTCAGAAAGCAATGATGAGCAAATATGTGATAATATTCTAGGCAGACACTGAATATTTATATTTATTGTAAGAACAGCATGATGGTAGAGTACTATTTATATAAAATTATGTATCTTTATGTCTTTATATGTTTACCTGCATACAAAAATATTTGGAAAGAGGTTTACTGAAATGTGAATGGTTTTCTCTTAGTGTTGAGACTACTTTTTTCTTCACACATTTTTATATTGTCTGAGTTTTTATAATGAGCATATAACATTTTTATAATCATAGTAAAAATAAAGCTATTTTTATAGCTTTAATAAAGGAAAATTTTGCTTGAGCATCTGCTATGTGTCCAAAGTGGTACTAGAAATTATGAGATATAGGAAAGAAGGCTGTGGCCTCGCTACCAAGATGCTTGCAATCTGGCTGGGAAGACAACTAGGGAGCGGGATCCTATAGAATGTAATCCGGTGTTGCAGAAGGTGCTACGGAGCATCAGGAAGAGGAGAGGAAGCTCTCAGTGGAAGGAAGCTTTCACTGAAAAGGAAGATTAGGCTGCGTGCAGTGACTCATGTCTGTAATCTGAGCACTTTGCGGGGGCCAAGGCAGGACAGTTGTTGAGCCCAGGAGTTCAAAACCAACTTGAGCAACATAGTGAGACCCTGTATTTTTTTGAGAAATATTTTAAAACTTAGAAAGAAAGAAAAGGAAGCTTAGATTGGACCTTGAAAGATAGACAGAAATTGAATAGGAGGGAAGGAAGAAGGCATTTTAGGCAGCTTGAGCACTAAAGTGATAATAATAGTGGTTTTTGAAAAGAAAGGAAGAAACCAGCTTATCTAGAATAATAAGTAAATATGATTTGTGATGGAGAAATTTGCTTTATTGCTGTTTATTTCATAAGATTATCTTTGATATATTACAAACTATATTTTTGTATACTTGAGCAGATCCTAGAAAAATATTTTGTAATTATTCTGAATATTGACTCTAAAGTGATATAAAAACTATGACTACTTTGAAAATTTCATTATTTTAGTGTATTGAGGGTGGAAGATTTCAGTACATATGCTCTGTAACACTATCATCTCTGTGCACAAGCTTGTTCTCAAGTCAGCCAGTGACTTTTCGTATAGTCTTTTAATTCGTGGTTGATATGTTCCTACACCTTCCTTCTTATATTAAAAAAATAAAATTAGCCGAACGTGGTGGTGCACACCTGTAATCCCAGCTACTTGGGAGGCTCAGGCAGGAGAATCTCTCGAACTCGGGAGGCAGTGGTTGCAGTGAGCTGAGATTGCACCACTGCACTCCAGCCTGGGCAACAGTCTCAACAACAACAACAACAAATCAAAAAGCATCAGTTGCCATGGCTCATGCCTATAGTCCTAGCACTTTGGGAGGCAAACATGGGGGGATTGCTTGAGCCCAAGAATTTGAGACCAGCCTGGGCAACACAATGAGACCAACATCTCTACAAAAATAAGAAAAACTCTCCAGGCACAGTGGCTCACGCCTCTGGCCCCAGCTACTTGGGAGGCTGAGGTGGGAAGATTCCTTGAGCTCAGGAGGTCGAGGCTGCAGTGAGCTGTGATCATGCCACTGCATTTCAGCCTGGGCAACAGAGCAAGACCCTGTCTCAGAAAAAAAATCAAAACTAAGGATGGGGAAGGGGGGAAAATTTCTTTTAAAAAAGACATTAAGATGGAGACTTTTCAAACAATGGAATCAGAATTCACTTTTAACAGTTACTTAGTTAACAGGACTACATTGTTTGTAGTGTATACCCTAAATGCTGTAGCCATGTAAGTGATACTTATAATGTACACAAGTCTTCCTGAGAACCATATATTTGAAATTTTAAGTACAAAATGTGAGCCATAAAGTTTTCCTGATTGAATTTGTGTATTACTAAGTGCTTTCAATGTTCAAAGCTCTATGCCAGATGAAAGATATACAGGGAGCTCACTCATTTATCGATTCATTTATTCAACAGTATTTTTTTAGTGTGTCCTCTGTGCCAGGTATCATTGTAGGTGCTGGTACTAAAACAATAAGGAGAATATAGTTCTATTTTTAAAGAGTTCACAGTCTCGTCTGAAAGAAAATGGACATGTAAATAGTTATAGACCACTGTAGAAAGTATCAGGCCAAATACATGTGTTTATTTGCCGTCTCTGTAGAGCACACTAAAATTGTAATACGTCAGGTGTGGTGGCTTATGCCTGTAATCCCAGGACTCTGGGGAGGCCAAGGCAGGAAGATCACTTGAGGTCAGGAGTTTGAGACCAGCTTGGCCAACATGGTGAAACCCCATATCTAGTAAAACTACAAAAATTAGCCAGGTGTGATGGCAGATGCCTGTAGTCCCAGCTACTTGGGACTTGAGGCAGGAGAATCGGTTGAACCCAGGAGACAGGCTGCAGTGAGCCGAGATCACAGCACTGCACTTCAGCTTGAGCAACAGTGCAAGACCTTGCCTCAAAAAATAAATAAAATAAAAGTATAATAAAGAGGGAGAAAAGATGTAAAGGCACAAGGACAAAACAAAGGAAGACATGACAGGAAATAATAGATATCCACCAAATTTTAGACGGTGGACAGCAGACGCATAAGTAAAAACTGATTTGGTGAAGAAAGCTGATGTATAACTACTTGCAAAAGGGAAAAGTTATGTTCGTACCATAGAGACCTAAAAGGGTTCAAGAATTGGAGGTGTCGGCCACGCGTGGTGGCCTGACGCCTGTAATTCCAGCACTTTGGGAGGCAGAGGCAGACGGATCACCTGAGGTCAGGAGCTCAAGACTAGCCTGGCCAAGATGGTTAAGCCCGGTCTCTACAAAAATACAAAAATTAGCTCGGCAGGATGGCAGGTGCCTGTAATCCCAGCTACTCAGGAGGCTGAGGCAGGTGAATCTCTTGAACCTGAGAGGCGGAGGTTGCTGGGTTGCTGTGAGCTGATATTGTGCCACTGCACTCCAGCCTGGGTGACAGAGCAAGACTCCGTCTCAAAAAAAATAAAGAATTGGAGGTGTCAAGTACTCTGAAACTGGGAGTGAGAGGGGAGCTGAAAATAAGAGGATATATTGAAAGTCATTATGAGGAGCAATTAGATCCCCAGATCCCTCTCCCAACTTCAAGCATCAAGGTCACTACCCTTCATTCCATAGAAGACTGGAGATATTAAACTAGAGGAGCTCTTGACTCAGGAGCTCCAGGCACAGAGCATGGGTGAGATGCCCTAGTGAAAAAAGATTGTCAGTGTCTATCTGCTAAATGTTGACACTTATTTTCCAGCTCCCTTCCCTTGCTTAGCTGTCAGAATGCTGGCTGCCAAATGAATATCCCCCAGGTGGGATTCTGGAATATTTTCTGGAGAAACTGAAATAGCCTCAGAGGAAGTCCCTACAAATCTGACATTTAGGAGTTGCACAATGAAATGACCAGGTTTCCGCCCATTCATTCTACAGTGAAGCTCAATATAAACAATCTCCAATTCATTAAGATAACCAGTTTTTTAGGACTTCGCACCAAATAGGAATGAACATATTCAGGTATTCAAAGATCACCAGAAATTTGGGGGAAGTCTCTAATATGATAGCCAGAAGCCGAAACAAAACAAAATAGAGGCCAGGCACGGTGGCTCACACCTGTAATCCCAGCACTTTGGGAGGCCAAGGAGGGCAGATCACCTGAGGTCAGGAGTTCAAGACCAGCCTGGCTAACATGGCAAAACCCCATCTCTACTAAAAATATAAAAATTAGCCAGCCATGGTGGCATGTGCCTGTAATCCCAGCTACTCGGGAGGCTGAGGCACAAGAATTGCTTGAAACCGGTAGGCAGATGTTGCAGTGAGCCAAGATGGTACCACTGCACAGCAGCCTGGGTGATGGAGCAAGACTCTGTCTCAAAAAAAAAAAAAAAAAAAAAAAAAGAACAAGAAAGAGTTCTTAGAAAGTAAACATTGTAATAGCTGAAAGAAAAATTCAGTAGATGGGTTGAAAGATCAAGAAATTACCCAGAAAAGGCAAAGAAGTAGAAAACAGGAGAAAAAAAAAAAAGAAAACTAAAGGCCCAGTCCAGGAGTATAAGACCTAAAAATTTGAAGTTCTAGGAAGAGAAATTGGAAGAACTAGAATGCTACCAGGCTTCTCGACAGCAACATGAGAAGCTTAAAAAAACAGTGCAATGCTTTTAGAATTCTAAGAGAAAATTATTTTCAACCTAGAATTCTGTACCAAACCGAACTATCAATCAACTGTGAGGATAAAGTTGTTTTTTTTTTTTTTTTCTTTTTAGATGGAGTCTCGCTCTTGTCGCCCAGGCTGGAGTGCAGTGGCCCAAACTCGGCTCACTGCAATCTCCGCCTCCTGGGTTCAAGCGATTCTCCTGCCTCAGCCTCCCAAGTAGCTGAGATTAGAGGCACCCGCCACCACACCCAGCTAATTTTTTGTATTTTTAGTAGAGACGGGTTTCACCATGTTGGTCAGGCTGGTCTCGAACTCCTGACCTCAGGTGATCTGCCCACCTTGGCCTCCCAAAGTGCTAGGATTACAGGTGTGAGCCACTACACCCAGCCGAGGATAAAGATTTTTAGATGGGCAGGGTTTCATAAATTTTAACTCTTATGAGCCTTTCTCATGAAACTACTGAAGAGTATGTTATATCAAAAAATGAGAATAAGTTTAGGAAGATGAAATTATGAGATCTAGCATCAAGGGGTACAACACAGGAGAGAAAGAAAGAGAATTCTTAGAATGATAATGGAAGGTAGTCATAGGACAATAGTTTGTGCAAGACAGCTAGAAAGCAATTCAGATTGAAGTAGCAGGACAGAAAGCTCTAGGAGGAATTTCTGCAGGAAAATTAAATAATAGAATTGATAGATTATCTGTTTTGTAAAAAAATTTTCCAACCTTCAGTTGGAGAATTAGGGTTTAATACTTCAGTTGAAGAAGCACTGATTAATACTTAAAAACCCCCACAGACCAAGAAAGAAATAATCATTCTAAGAAAAACAAAAGGTTGTATAAGAAAGAAAATATAATAATATACCTTGTGTTTTTGCTGTGCATAATATTTACATAGTCCATAAATGAGTAAATACTGAATATTGGTAAAAGCCAAAATTAGTATCACGAAAACATGGACAGATGGGAAGTATATGTGGGTGGTGAAAAAGATAATTTGTCATCTTCAGCTGAAAGTTAAAAGATGTCTAACATTGAAAAATCAAGAAATAGCAGTATAAACATATTATTTAAAAATGCAAAGCAAAAAACAGAGGACTCAGTGAGTTTTGTTAAGTATGACAGGTTAGAAGAATTGCTACAGTAGTTTGGTTAGGGTGAAATGAGTTATAACTTCCAAGAGAACCATTTTAGTTGAGTGATGGAAGCGACGTTGAAGGAGTTACTGAGTGAATGAATGAGTAGTGAGAAAGAGGAGGTAATGAACATAGCATGCTCCTCTGAGAAATCTGGCTTTGAAAACAAAGGGAGGAGAAAGCAGTGTTAGTGAGTTGAGTCTATGAAAGATTTTTTAGATTCAGGGACCACTTAAACATGTGCGTACAGACAGCAAGGAGTTAATGGAGAAGGTAAGGTCAACGACGCAAGCGTAAAGGGGATAGTTGGTGGAGCAAGGTCCCAGAAACTGAGATAACATGGACTCAAGAGCATAGCTGGAAAGATTAATTGTAGGAAGTGAAGGGAAAGATTTCTTTCTCTGAAAGAAGGAAGGAAGAGGTGCAGATAAGTGAAAATGCAGAGAAATATTAAGGTATAAAGGAAGGAAACTGAGGGACTTAAAAAGGTGGCTTCAGTCTTCTCAAGAAAATAAGAGGTTCTCTGCTGAGAGTTTGGATTTGGGGCATAGGATTAGCTTGGAAATTTGAGAATGGAAAATATCTGAAGGCATGTGATGCCAAATTAAAAGGAGATGACTAAAAGGATTATCCAGTAGCCATGAGTGTCCAGTTGAGGTTAGATAGCAGAAATTTGTAATAAAGCCAATCAATATGGTTTCTGGACTTCCCTCAAGAACGTTGTATCTCCAAAAGTTGTATTAATCATCATCTTCGCTGGATAGCGTTTCCTTGGAGTGTCTTAAGAGACATTCCAGGGTTCAAAAACTTTAGAAAATGCTTGCTCAAGGAGAGTCAGTGCTCAAGAATACCAGAGAGGTGTTCTTGTGGGACACTTCAGTCTAGGTCATTCGGAGGTCTTGTGGGGGGTCATGAGCAACGAAAAAGAAATAGACTTAAGAGACTTAAATGACACGAAACAGTTTGATATCAAAAAGATCTATAGCTGCATGGACATCTGGACACAAATCTGAGGGTGAGAGCGTGTTGGAGAACACCTGGATTCAGATAAAAGAAGAGCAGAAGAGAGGTGACATCATTGTGGGATTAGAATATAGACTACCTAGCCAGATGGAAGAAATAGATAAAGCATTCCTGATGCAGATCGCAAAACTGGCCTGAGTCAAGAAAGCTTGGTGATAGGGATTTCAAGCATCAGCACATAAGCTCAAAGTCAAGTTCAGCCAACTGCATACTTGATTAATTCTTTTTTTCCTGTTTTTTTAAGTTTTTCTGATCAAAGAAAAACTTGCCCATTGTAGAAATGTAGTAGTACAGGAAAGTGTAATGAAGTAGAAAAATAATCACTCATAAATCCACTCACCATTAAAATACTTGCTAATTATTTCTAGTATTTTTATGCATTGTTGTCTTTGCATAGTAGAGATTATGCTGAATATACATTTGTCTAAACTGTTTTTTAACATAAAAGACTTTTCTCATATATATTTCTTATATATCTCATATATTTTCATATATATCTGAAATTCTTTTTATATGTTCATCTTTCAGAAGGAAGAAATACGGCCGGGCGTGGTGGCTCACGCCTGTAATCCCAGCACTTTGGGAGGCGGAGGTGGGTGGATCACTTGAGGTCAGGAGTTCGAGACCAGCCTGACCAACATGGTGATACCCCGTCTCTATTAAAAATACAAAAAAAATTTAGCTGGGCATGGTTGCACACACCTGTAATCCCAGCTACTTGGGAGGGTGAGGCAGGAGAATCACTTGAACCCGGGAGGCAAAGGTTGCAGTGAGCCAACGTCGCGCCATTGTACTCCAGCCTGGGAAACATGAGTAAAACTCCATCTCAAAAACAAACAAAAAAAAAAAAAAAGGAAGAAATATGAGATAGGAGTCCAAGATATATATAATTATAAAAATAATTTCAGGGCCGGGTGCGGTGGCTCACGCCTGTAATCCCAACACTTGGGGAGGCCGAGGCAAGCGGATCACATGGTCAGGAGATTGCGACCATCGTGGCTAACGCGGCAAAACCCTGTCTCTACTAAAAATACAAAAAATTATCCAGGGGTGATGGCACGCCCGTATAGTCCCAGCTGCTCAGGAGGCTGAGGCAGGAGAATTGCCTGAACCCAGGAGATGGAGGTTGCAGTGAGCCAAGATCGCACCACTGCACTCCAGCCTGGGTGACAGAGTGAGACTCCATCTCAAAAAATAATAATTTCACTATTTACTCTTTGCTAACATTATTTTCATTTTTCTGAAAATAACCAGTCAATGCTACTGTATTAGGCAGGAAAAAGAAATAAGAGGCATAAAAATTTTAAAGGAGAAGGAAAAATTACATGATTGCAGGTGATATGGTTACTTAGCTGGAAAGCCCAAGGTAATCAAATTGAAATCTATTATAAACATTATGCTTCAGCAAGGTAGGTGGACAAAATATACTAAAATCAATAATTTATTTTAAAAAATAATAAGGGCCAGGCGCAGTGGCTCACACCTGCAATCCTAGCACTTTGGGAGGCCGAGGCAGGCAAATTGCTTGAGCCTAGGAGTTTGAGACCAGCCTGGGAAACATGGTGAAACTCTGTCTCTACAAAAAATACAAAAATTGGCCAGGCATAGTGGTGTGTGCCTGTAGTCCTAGCTACTGGGAAGGCTGAGATGGGAGGATCACTTGAGCCTGGGAGTTTGAGGATGCAGTGAGCCAAGATCAGACCACTGCACTCCAGCCTGGGCAATAGAGCAAGATCCCATCTCAAAAAAAAAAAAAAAGAGTACATACCTACGAAGAAATGTAACAAGAATATGCAAGAACCATATGAAGAGAGCTTTAAAACACTACTGGAAACAAAAAAAGACTTGGACATATGGAAAGGCATGGTATGTTCTTAGGAAGATTTAAAATCGTAAACCTGTCAGTGCTCCTTAATTTAATCTATAAGTTAACATGATCTCCCTAAAAAAATACCAACAGGACTTTTTGCTTATTTGCTTATTTTCTTGAGGGAGATGATTGTAAAGCTCATACAGAAAAAATACGTAGACTAAAATAACCAGAAATATCCCGAGAAAGAAAAGAAATAACGAGATACTAGCCTCGTTAATATCTATAATAGATATTAAAATCTGTTATAAAGCTATAATAATTCCACTATAATTGCTAACAAGAAACACTATGTGCCAGGCACTGTTCTAAGCTCTTTAAATATAACAATTCATTTAATTCTCATAACAACCCATTGAGATTAACCTACTCAAACTCACACTGCCAGTAAGTGGCAGAGCTCAGATCTGAACTCAGGTGCTAGCTCCAGAACATGTACTCTCTCCGTCACCACACTCTTCATCACCAGCACATTTGTTATTGACATATTAATAGACAGGCAATCAATGGACCAGAATCAGAAGCTTAGAAATTGACTCAAATATAAAAATAAAATTAATCTACATTGGGGAGGGCATTTAAATCAATGAGCACAACTGGTAGCCATGTTAAGAATATGATATTGGATTCTTTCCTCACATCTTATATGCAAATAAATTCTAGATGGATCAAAAATTTCAATATAGGCCAGCTACAGTGGCTCATAACCTGTAATCCCAGCACTTTGGGAGGCCGAGGTGGGAGGATTGCTTGAACCCAGGAGTTCAAGACTAGCCTGGGCAATGTAATGAAGTCTGTCTCTACAAAATTTTTTTTTTTTTTTTTACAGCAGGGTGTGGTGGCGTATGCTTATATTAGGTTGGTGCAAAGGTAATTGCGGCTTTTGCCATTCATGGCAATAGTCTCAGCTACTCGAAAGGCTGAGGTGAGGGGATCACTTGAGCCCAGGAGTTGGAGGCTTCAGTGAGCCATGATCACACCACTGCTCTCCCGCCTGGGAGATGGAGTGAGACCCTGTCTCAAAAACAAACAAACAAACAAAAAAAACACACACAAAAAACAAAAACACAAAACATGAAGAAACCACAGAAAGATGTTCTTACAATCTCACAGAAGGGACGATGTTTCTAAGAGAGCTGATAAAAAAAAAACCTGGAACCCATAAAAGAAAAGATTGATATATTTTGTTGCAGAAAGAGGAAAAAAATTTGCTTGCCAACAAATGCTGTAAACAATAACAAAAGATTAACAACAAACAAAGTATTTGCAACTCATATCACAGATGAAGGGCTAATTTCCTTATATACAGAGTTCCTAAAAATCAATAATAAAAATACTAAAAACTCAGTAGAAAATTGAAGGATGAAAATGAACAGAGTTTATAGTAAAGGATTGTATAAGTGGTTCTTTAAAAATTATTTTTAATAACTAGATTGAGATATAATTTACATACTATACAATTCACCTATTTAAAGTGTACAATTCAGTAGTTTTTAGAATATTCAGTGTTGTAAAACCATCACCAAAATCAGTTTTAGAATATTTTCATCAAGCCCCCTCCGCCAAGAAAAATACCCCATACACATTAGCAGTAACTCCCCTTTTTTCCCACCCACAAACTCCCAGTCCTAGGCAACCACTAACCTACTTTCTGTCTCTGTGGATATGCCTATTCTGGACATTTCATATAGATTCTATATAGATAGAATCATACAGTATATGGGCTTCTGTATCTGGTTTCTTTCACTTAATGTTTTCTTTGTTTTTATTTAAGTTCTTGCGGTACATGTGCAGGATGTGCAGGTTTGTTACATAGGTAAATGTGTGCCATAGTGGTTTGCTGCACAGATCAACCCATCACTTAGGTATTAAGCCCAGTATGCATTAGCTATTTTTTCTAATGCTCTCCCTCCCCCGACCTCACCCCCCAGCAGGCCCCAGTATGTGTTGTTCCTCTCCCTGTGTCCATGTGTTCTCATTGTTCAGCTCCCACTTATAAATGAGAACATGCGGTGTTTGTTTTTCTGTTCCTGCGTTAGTTTGCTGAGGATAATGGCTTCCAGCTCCATCCTTGTCCCTGCAAAGGACATGATCTCATTCCTTTTTATGGCTGCATCACACAGTTTTCAAGATTTATCCATGTTGTAACATGTATCAGTACATTATTCCTTTTCGTGGCCAAATAATATTCCATTGTATGATTATACCACATTTTGTCTATCCATTCATCCATTGATAGACATTGGATTGTTTCCACTTTTTGGCTATCATGAATAATGCTGCTGTGGATGTTTGTGTACATATTTTTGTGTGAACGTGTTTTCAGTTCTCTTGGATATATACCTAGGAGTGGAATGTTGGGTCATATGGTAATTCTGTGTTTAAAAGAACAGCCAAACTGTTTTCCAAAGTGCCTGCACTCTGTTACATTCCTAGCAACAGTTTATGAGAGTTACAATTTCTCCACATTCTTGCCAACATTTGATGTTATGTGTCTTTTTTATTATAGCCAGCCTAGTAGATGTGAAATGGTATCTTACTATCCTTTTGATTTACATTTTCCTGATGACTAATGAATGATGTCGAACATCTTTTTACATGCATCTTAGCCATTTGTGTGTCTTGTCTGGAGAAATGTTCATCCACATTGTGGAATGTATCAGCACTTCATTCCTTTTTACTGCTATGTAGTATTCCGTTGTATGAATATAGCGCACTTTGCTTTTTGTTTACTTGTTAATGTACACTTGGGTTATGTACAGTTTTTGCCCATTATGAATAAATCTTCTAGGAACATTTGTCTCCAGGTCTTTTTATGGATGTATGTTTTCATTTATCTTGGGTAAATACCTAAGGGTTGAATTACTGACTGCTTTCTAAAGCAGTTGTACCATCTTACATTCCCACCAGCAATGTAGGAGAATTCCAGTTTTTACAATTGCTTGTTAACATTTGGTGTTGTCAGTCTTTTGCATTTTAGCCATTCTAGTGGTTGTGAAATGAAATCTCATTGTGGTTTTAGTTTTCATTTCCCTGATGACTAATGATGTTGAATACTTTTTATTGCTTGTTGGTCATTTGTATATCTTCCTTTGTGAAGTGTCTCTTCAAATATTTTGCCTAATTTTTAGTGGGTTGTTTGTCTTTTTATTATCCAGTGGTAGGAGTTCTTTACACATTCTGGTTACAAGTTAGATATGTTCATCACAAATATTTTCTCCCTCTGTGGCCTCTTTATTTATTTCCTTAGTGATGTCTTTATTGAGCAGAAGTTTTAATTTTTTAGCATTTTTTTTCTTTTATGGTTAGTGCCTTCTGGGTCCAGTCTAAAAAATCTTTGCCTACCCTAAGTCTGTGACAGTGTTACCCTACATTTCCTTCTAAAAGCATTAGAGGTTTAACTTTTATGTTTAGGCCTATAATTCATCCTGAATTATTTTTTGTTGGTAGTTTAAGATTGAGGGTCAAGGTTTTTCCCTGCTCCTCTCATGGATAGCCAGTTGATACAGTATGATTTGTTGAAAAGACTTTCCTTCTCCTACTTGTTTTGGTTCCTTTGTTAAAAATAAATAAATAAATTGACCATGTATTAATACGTGCATATCTATCTCTGGATTCTCTATTCTGTTCCATTGATCTAAGGTAGTGTATGCCCTTCAACTTTTTCTTTTTCAAGATTGTTTTATTCATTCAAGGCCCTTTGCATTTCCATCTAAAATTTAGAATAAACTTGTTCATTTCTACAAAAAAAGCCTGATGAAAATCGGATTGAAATTATTAAGAATCGCCGGGCGCGGTGGATTACGCCTGTAATCCCAACACTTTGGGAGGCGGAGGCAGGCAGATCACCTGAGGTCAGGAGTTCGAGACCAGCCTGACCAACATGGAGAAACCCCGTCTCACACTAAAAATACAAAAAAAAATTAGCTGGGCTTGGTGGCGGACACCTGTAATCCCAGTTAGTCGGGAGGCTGAGGCAGAAGAATTGCTTGAACCCGAGAGGTAGAGGTTGCAGTGAGCCAAGATCACGCCACTGCACTCCAGCCTGGCAACAGAGCGAGACTCTGTTTCAAAAAAGAAAAAAAAAGAAAGAAATTATTAAGAATCTATAGATCAATTAGGGGAGAATTGTCACCTTTACTATATTGAATCTTCCAATCCATAAACATGGTACATTTTCCCTTAGGTCTTCTTTGATTTCTCTCAGTAACATTTTATTGTGTTTAATGTACAGATCTTAAACATTCTATTAAATTTATCCCGAAATAGTTCATGTTTCCTGCTATTCTTGTAAGTGGCACTATTTTTAAAGTTTATTTTTTAACTAACTTTGCATTTCAAGAATATAGAAATATAACTGCTTTTTATAGATTACCCTTGTATACTGTGACCTTGCTAAACTCACTTATTAGTTCTAGTAGTTTCTTTGTAGATTTCTTAGAATACTCTACATAGAAAATCCTGTCATGTGCAAATAAAGGCAGCTTTATTTCTTTCTTTCCAATCCTGGTATAACTTTTTTTCTCTTTCTTTCTTTATTGGACCTTTATTACAACGTTATATAGAAGTGATGAGAGCAGACAGCCTTGCCTTGTTCCCAATCGTGACAGAAAAGTTTTCAGTCTTCCAAATTAAGTTGTATTTTTCATAGATTCCCTTTATTAAGCGGAGGAAGTTCACTTTTCTTTTCTTTTTCTTTTTCTTTTTTTTTTTTTTTGAGATGGGGTCTCGCTCTGTCGCCCAGGCTGGAGTGCAGTGGCGTGATCTCGGCTCACTGCAAGCTCTGCCTCCCAGGTTCACGCCATTCTCCTGCCTCAGCCTCCTGAGTAACTGGGACTACAGGCGCCCGCCACCGCGCCTGACTAATTTTTTTTTTAATTTTTACTACAGACGGGGTTTCACTGTGTTAGCCAGGATGGTCTCGATTTCCTGACCTTGTGATCCACCCGCCTCGGCCTCCCAAAGTGCTGGGATCCCAGACGTGAGCCACTGCGCCCGGCCGGAAGTTTACTTTTCTTTTTAGTTTGCTGAGAATTTTTATTGTGAATCAGTATTCAGAATTGTTTACATCTATTGAGATGATCATGTGATTTTTCCCCTTTATGCTATTAATGTGCACAAATCCACTTAGTGATGACTTGTTATCCTTTTTATATACTGCTGTATTCCTTTTACTAATATTTTGTTAATGATTTTTGCATCTATCTGCATGAGGTATTTTAGGCTACAGTTTTCTTTTCTTATAATATCTTTGTCTTATTTGAGAGTCAGGATTATGCTGGCCTCATAAAATCAGTTTTGTTTTGTTTTTTGAGATGGAGAGTCACTCTGTCACCCAGGCTAGAGTGCAATGGTGCAATCTCAGCTCACTGCAACCTCCGCCTCCTGGATTCAAGCAATTCTCCTGCCTCAGCCTCCCTAGTACCTGGGATTACAGGTGCCTGCCACCATGCCCAGCTAATTTTTGTATTTTAGTAGAGACGGGGTTTCACTATGTTGGCCAGGTTGGTCTTGAACTCCTGACCTTAAGCGGTCCACCCACCTTGTCCTCCCAAAGTCCTGGGATTACAGGTGTGAGCCACCGCACCCAACATAAAATCAGTTTTGAAGTGTCTTCTTTTCTGAAAGAGTTTATTTAAGATTGGTGATATATATTTTTAATGTCTCTTTTTGTATGAAGATTTTTCTGAACTTTAAATTGGGTTTAATATGCATTTTTTTTAGCTTTTCTTAACTTGTCATGCATATAATTATTTGCTTAAATTATGTCTTCTTCATTAGACTGTCAGCTTCATGACAGCATTAATCTGTCTTGCTTACCCCTATGCCCTAGCATCTAGCTAAGTGCCTGCTTCAAAGTATCATATATGTAAATGAATATTTACTGAATTGTATTAAATTAAAGGGAAAATAATAGACCAGAAAAACTAGGAATTGTGACACAATACTAAAGACAATATTAAAAGGCCGTTTTAAAAAGTTACATTGGGAGCAAAAAGAACAAGGAGGCCAAGGGGGGTGGTATCATATTAATGAATGAAAGAAAGAAAATAGAGCATTCACCTCTGTTTTGGTTTAGTCTTCTCTGTCAAAGAGAATACTCTTTGGACTGGAAAAGATAAAATAAACACTGGTTCCAGGGAATGCAATCAAACATAGTTGAGATTGAAAGAGGTCATGCAACTGCTTTAAATGATTTCAAGTTCCTTAATCTTATATTTCAAGATACTAAGGACTAGGCTGGGCACAGTGGCTCACGCATGTAATCTCAGCACTTTGGGAGGCTGAGGTGGGTGGATCACCTGAGGTCAGGAGTTCGAGACCAGCCTGGCTAACATGACGAAACCCTGTCTCTACTAAAAATCAAAAATTGGCTGGGTGTGGTGGCAGGCATCTGTAATCCCAGGTACTAGGGAGGCTAAGGCTGGAAAATCACTCGAACCCAGGAGGCAGAGGTTGCAAAGAGCCGAGGTTGCACCATTGCACTCCAGCCTGGGTGACAAGTGAAACTCTGTCTCAAAAAAAAAAAAGATACTGAGGACTAGTGGAAGAGCTGGCTGAAGCACTGCTGGCAGTCTTTGAGAAAGTGTGCATGGGGAGGGGGAAATAGGGGATGGGGGTCGGGGATGGATAGAAATTTCAGAAGATTAGAGTCAAGGAACTAATATTCAAGAGGTCACTTCAGCAGACTTGACATCCATCTTAGGTAATATTCTTAAACTACTTATGAACAAGAATAAATTAAGAGGCGTGGCACAGTGGCTCATGCCTGAAATCCCAGCACTTTGGGAGGCGGAGTCAGGCGGATCACTTGAGGTCCGGAGTTTGAGACCAGCCTGGCCAACATAGTGAAACCTCATCTCTACTAAAAATACAAAAAAAAAAAAAAGTGGCTGTGGTAGTACATACCCGTAATCCCAGCCACTCAAGAGGCTGAGGCAGGAGAATCCCTTGAACCCGGGAGGCAGCAGTTACAGTGGGCCAAGATTGCGCCACTGCACAATCTTGTGATGCCTGTGTGATGGAGTCATTGCCTGTGTGATGGAGTGAGACTGTCGAAAAGAATTTTTTTAAAAAGAATAAATTAAGAAAAGGAAATTGGGATCACTGTAAGCTTACCAGAATTTATTGAAGATGGAGACAGAAAAGGGGAGCATGTAGGGGGTAAAGGGGGAAAGGAAGAAGGGAAGAGAAGAAAACAAAGGGGAAGGGAAGGGAGAGGAGGGGAAGGAAAAGGAATAGGAAAAGATCCCGGGCTTAGTGGGTAAAGAAGACTTGATTTCAACCCTGGCTCTTTTACTTCTTAGTAAAATGATGTTAGGCAAGTTATTAATTGCTATAAGCTAGATTCCTTATTGGTAAAATTGAAATGATAAGAGAAACCACTTCATAGAGTAGTCCTGATGATTAAATTAAATAATGTGTATAAAGTGCTTATTTATCAAAAGCAGTGATAACTGAAGGGGGTGAATGACGGTCATGCCAATAATACTGACGGAGAAGGAACGGGAGTAGTGAGTGTGAGCTTACTCCCTTTTTGAAGAGATTACTACATTGGTAAGTTGACAGAAATCTGTACAGTATAGCTATATTTGGTATAGCTATATTTAGTATATTTGTTTAGCTCAATTGGATTTCAACAAGACTTTGACAACATCTCCATGACATCCTTGCGAACAAGGAGAAGGAATATAGGCTGGATGATATAGGCTGGTTGAATAGTCATACTTAAAGTGTGCTGATTAATGGCTTCCTGTCATGCTGAAATTCTCCAGGAGTATAAATCTGGACTATGTACTTAGCCAAGCTTTTTTTAAAAATCATTATTTGCATAAGAGCATTGATAGCAAGCTAATTAAATTTGGGAACAATAGCTAATAAGCTGGCTGAAAAAAACAGAACCTAAAAAGAAATAGTATAATACAGAGCAAAGAATATGGCCTTAATATCATGGATCTATCACTACTAGCTGTGTGGCTTTGAGTAAATTGCTTAACCACCTGAGCCTTTGGTTCCTCATTTGCATGGAGATAATATTATATATTCCATGTGGTTGTGAGAACATAAAAGATAATATATGTGTGTTATCATGCCTTTAATCCCAGCACTTTGGGAGGCCCAGGGTGGGCAGATCACAAGGTCAGGAGATCGAGGCCATCCTGACCAATATGGTGAAACCCCGTCTCTACTAAAAATACAAAAATTAGCTGGGCATGATGGTGCGTGCCTGTAATCCCAGCTACTCAGGAGGCTGAGGTAGGAGAATCACTTGAACCGGGGAGTCGGAGGTTGCAGTGAGCCGAGATCGCACCACTGCACTCCAGCCTGGCGACGCAGCAAGACTCAAATATATATTTGTGTGTCAAATATATGTGTGTGTGTGTATTAGTTATCTATTTCTGTGTTATATATCTCCCCCAAAAAACCTGGGGGCTTAAAATAATAAACATTTATTATTTCACACAGTTTCTAAAGGCTGGGAATCCAAGAGCAGCTTACTGGGGTGGTTCTGGCTCAGAGTCTCTCCTAAGGTTGAAATCAAGATTTTGATTGGGACTGAACGGATCTGGAGGGCCTGCTTCTAAGCTCACTCATGTGGGAGGCCTCAGATCTTCAGCACATGATCCTCGTGATGTGAGGAACTGGCTTCCCCAGAGCAAGTGGTCTTAGAAGGAGAGAGCAAGCAGGAAGCCACAGTGCCTTTATCACTTGGCCTCTGACATGACATTCTGTCGCTTTTGTTTTATTTTCTCCATTAGAAGCAAGTTGCTAAGTTTAGCTCATACTCAAGGGAAAAAGAATTAGGATCCACCTCTTGAAGTGGGGGAGTATCATAGAATTTTGTGGGCATATCTTAAAACTGCAACAATCTAAAAAGTACTCAGTACAGTGCCTAGCACATAAGTGCTCCATAAATGGCAGTTGTTATTCTACTATTAATAGTCTACAGTTAATATACGTATACAATTAATATACATGGTCCCTACTATGAAACCGGTGTGGGTAGGACAAGATAAACTCATGATTTCTTAGATTCCTGGAAAACACAGAAAAAGAAGTACCACATATCACTACATTAACTACATCTGTTTTGTACACCAAAATGAGTGGATTATTTTTGTACTGCATGTAATGCACTAAGAACAGGACTAGTAAAAATAAATTTTAGTAATATTTATTTATTTATTTTGAGACAGAGTCTCTCTCTGTTGCCCAGGCTAGAGTGCAATGGCACGATCTCAGCTCACTGCGACCTCTGCCTCCTGGATTCAAGCGATTCTCCTGCCTCAGCCCCCCAAGTAGCTGGGAGTACACGCATGCACTACGACACTGGCTAATTTTTGTATTTTTAATAGAGACGGGATTTCACCATGTTGGCCAGGCTGGTCTCAAACTCCTGACCTCAAGTGATCCACCTGCCTCGGCCTCCCAAAGTGCTGAGATTACAGATGTGAGCCACTGTGCCTGGCCAAATTTTAGTAACATTTAATAGGCATACCTAAAATGTATAGTCTGTAAATACGAGTGATGTGAAAAATTTGAATGGCAACCTAAAAATGATATTGTAGGGTTTTGTTAAAGAGTTTTATATGTATATTTAAATATAGGTATCGATCACCTGAGAACTCATCAAAGTTTAACTGAATAATATACCAACTTGTCTTTCTGAGTGTCCTTTTCTCATTTCCATTTAAAAATGTGCCACAGCTAAGACTGACAGGCCCCAGTCTGCAGCAAAGATGGGGAAGACTTGCTGGTTCACACACCTGCCCTGAGGGCAAGGAGTAATTTTGGGGGGATGTAAACTAACAAACATAAAAGTATTATATCAGCAAAGGAGTGGATTAAGTAGAAGAGTTGATGTTGACAGTAAAATTTAGAAGCAATAATTAATATGGCTGAATCACTAGATAATCGAATTTCCTGTCTTTATGTATACATTTATATGTATATATATATATATTTATATATGGGTCCATAATGCCCATCATTAGCCTCAAAGATTGTCTAATGTTCATTGGAAACAAAAACATAAGAACTCTCCCACCCGGGTGGACAGAGTAATTTACTGAGCCACTTTGGTGAGATAAGAACATTAGATTGAAGGTAATGTCACACCTTAAACTTGTTAATTTATTGGTGTTTTGATTTGTTTGCATTAAACATTAGACAGATCCTCATGCTAGCGGCTGCACATGGTAGAACTCTCCTTAGTATCTCACCAAAATAGCAGTCAAACTTCTAAGATATTCAAAACATAGTTACTAATTTGAAAGTAAGTAGAAATGGTTGCTGAGGAGCCAGTATTTACAGAGGTTATATGCATCATTGTAGGTGAGGCAGGAAGTCTCCTAAGATTTCACAGGGAGCCTCCTGACTTATCAGTGCATAAATCACCGTATTGATCAGGTCAGCAGTGACAGATAAAAAGTAGTGACGTGGGTTTCAACTGCTGCTAGCCTTAGCCACACACTGACAGTTGTGATAAATGGTAACAGAAAACGGAGTTATTATAGATCCAAACAGTGAAGAGAAAATATATATTTAAAAACCAATATTTTAAGATAGGTAGTAATTTACTGTGTAGGGACAAATAAATGGCTTTATACGTCTTTTTGTTCTTTTTTTGTCTGAACGGAGTTTCACTCTTGTTGCCCAAGCTGGAGTGCAATGGTGCGATCTCAGCTCACCACAACCTCTGCCTCCCGGGTTCAAGCGATTCTCCTGCCTCAGCCTCCCAAGTAGCTGGGATTACAGGCATGAGCCACCACGCCCAGCTAATTTTTTGTGTGTTTTTAGTAGAGATGGGGTTTCTCCACGTTGGTCAGGCTGGTCTCGAACTCCCAACCTCAGGTGATCCGCCCGCCTTGGCCTCCCAAAGTGCTGGGACTACAGGCGTGAGCCACTGCACCTGGCATGTCTTTTTGTTCTTTAAGGGTATCTATTATGGTCTGAGAAAAGGAGCAGTATGCACAATGTTGAACCAGTGTTGATAAACAAAAGGTAACTGATGTTCACTATCATCTTTTTTAGGAAGCCAAGTAAGTTTGTGATATAGTTTACAGATACTTCTATCAAATATTAAAATGTCGTAAGGTGGGAAAAAAAAAAACAGTTTTGACACTCAAGTAGGTTTTACATATTAACATATATAGAATGCACGTAGAAGAAAGGGTCAGAGAGGTCCCTGGAAATGCTGTGTACTGATTCAGCATCATGGGGGCTGCACAGCCTGCACTGTGAGTAATAATTATAATAATAGCTATCATTTAATGCGCATTTACCATGTGCCAGGAATTAGGTTAAATCTTTACATGAATTATAGTATTCAGCCCTTTTATCCACCCCTTGAGTAGGTATTATTATATCTATTTTAAAGATAAGGAAATTGAGGGCCGGGTGCGGAGGCTCAAGCCTGTAATCCCAGCACTTTGGGAGGCCGAGGCAGGCAGATCACGAGGTCAGGAGATAGAGACCATCCTGGCTAACATGGTGAAAACCTGTCTCTACTAAAAATACAAAAAATTAGCGGGGCATGGTGGCGGGCGCCTGTGGTCCCAGCTACTCGGGAGGCTGAGGCAGGAGAATGGTGTGAACCCGGGAGGCAGAGCTTGCGGTGAGCCGAGATCGCGCCACTGCACTCCAGCCTGGGCGACAGAGCGAGACAGCGAGACTCCACCTCAAAAAAAAAAAAAAAAAAAAAAAGATAGGGAAATTGAGACATAGTGGTTAAAAATTTACCAAACATTGGCCGGGGGCGGTGGCTCACACCTGTAATCCCAGCACTTTGGGAGGCCAAGGCAGACGGATCATGAGGTCAGGAGATCAAGAACATCCTAGCTAACACGGTGAAACCCCATCTCTACTAAAAATACAGAAAAATTAGCTGGGCAAATCCAGCTACTTGGGAGGCTGAGGCAGGAAAATCACCTGAACCCGGGAGGCAGAGGTTGCAGTGAGCCGAGATCACACCACTGCACTCCAGCCTGGGTGACAGAGCGAGACTCCATCTCAAAAAAAAAAAAAAAAAAAAAAAAATTTACCTAACATTGTTCATGTGGTTAAGTGGCAGAGCCCAGAATCAAAGTGAAGTCTGAGTACCTCCGTCCAGGTTTACTATCTCAGTCTATGTGTTTTATGGAAATGAGGTATGCCCTTTCTGAGAAGGAATGATGTTATTGTACCTCCTTATATATTTTCATTAAGAATGAGTGAGGATCTCCTCCTTTATTATTTATTCATGTGACCCTTTCTTTTCCCTCACCCTGTGGGAGGCTGAATAATGGCCCTAAAGATATTCAGGCCCTAATCCAGGATTATCCAGGTGAACCCTAAATGTAATCACAAGTGTCCTTTTAAGAGGGAGTCAGATAGAGATTTGATGACGGGAGAGGAAGAAGACCATATGACACCAGAAGTGGGTATGTTTGGAGCAGGGAAGTGACGTGACGTGGGGCCACAAGCCAAGGAATGAGGATAACCTCTAGAAACTGGAAAAAGATAGGAAACTGATTCTCCCCTAGAACCTCCAGGAGGAACCAGCCTGCTGACACCCTGATTTTAGTCCCATAAGACTCATTTTGGACTTCTGGCATCCAGAACTCTAAGAGAATAAATTTCTGTTGTTTTAAGCTACCAAATTATAGTAATATTTTATAGCAACCATAGGAATTGAATACATATCCCACATTACTGGCTTCAGGACTTATTTGCGTTATACTTTCTCCTTATATTTTTCCTACATTTTGTAATTGTTTATTACTTCCGGAATGCAACTGTAGAGTGTGTAAATAACATAGTCGTAAAAGCATTGTTTCAGATGAAGTCTAAAAAAGAGATATTTTATTTTAAAAGAATATCCAATCCTATGGCTATCCCATATCCCAGCCTTTCCAATGGCTGCAAAAGGGAAAATTATGGGACGAATGTTGTCAAGTGTATAATGAAAGGAAATCTTTTCAATATGAATGATCAATAAACTTGTAGAAAAATGTCCACCATAACGAGAGTCACACCAGTTAATCATAACCCACATCTCTGACTAGGAACGCAGTTAGATTTCCCCCATTCCCACCACTCTTTATTTGGAGATTTGTTGAAACCTACAAGAGAATTATGAGAATAGTATGAAGTCACTTGTCTGCCCTTCGCCAAATGCTAACTAATATGTCACCATATTTGTGCACAATAGATAGATAACTTGAAACTAAGTTATGGGAATCATGGCATCTTCCCCCTCACATCCCTCATCTCCTAAGAGCAAGGACTTTCTCCTCTTCTCCTGCATAACTCCAATGTCGTTTGAGAAAACAGCACTAATTTTATAACATCACCTGACATCCAGCCCAGTGCAAATTACAATTTCCCCAATTGTTCCTAAACATTATTAATAGCTGTTTGTTTTCTGACCCAGCATCCAATCAGGGTTTGCACATTGCACTTGGTAATGTCTCTTTGGTTTCTTTTAATCTGGAACGGACCCCTTACAATTTTGTTTTCATGATACTGACTTCTTTGTGTTTTCCTGACCCGCCCGCACTAGAATGTAAATTTTACAGGGGCAGGAATTTTCGTCTCTTTGTTAATTGCCATGTCCTTAGCATTGAGAATGCTGCCTAGCACTTTGTAAATATTTGTTTAATAACTAGATGAATGAATAAGTAATACAAGTATAATGAGTGTCATGAAAGGTGATTTAGAGGACGCCAAGGGGCCTGAGAATCTAATCTCTTGTTGTTTGTGTGTAACTCTTACCTCTGCATTACATGTATTGTGTTACACATATACGTGTTCCAGGCTTGAGCAAAGGGCTCATTTTACAAATCAGTGGGGAGATACAAGTGTAATAAATATAAATAAGAATTGAGTTTTAAAAAATACCTAAGTTGGTCAAGATTAAAAGGCATGATAGCAGGCACTTTAACAGCAAAACTGCAAGAGACTTAAGCTGAGTTTGGGCAACTGTGATGTGACTGGCAGGACGCTAAATTAGCTTTAGACTTAATACAATAAGGACACAGGCCATAATGAAGAAGGTGATTGTCTTGCTCTATTTATTCCTTCTTTCATTCAACAAATATTTATTGAGTGCCTCCTGTGTGCCAAGCACTGTTTTGGTGCTGGATATATAGAATTGAGCACAACAAAGTCTTCGGTCACATGGAGCTTACATTCCATGATGAACAAACAATACTTAAGTAAGTTTTTTGAGGGTAGGGGCTCCATGCTTTCACAAGAGAGGCAACATAGCGTAATGGTCAAGAGCACTGGTTTTTGAGCCAACAGACATAGGTTTGAGTCCCAGTCTGTATACTTTTTTGCTGCTTGGTCTCGGGTAAGTTCCTTAAGCTCTCAGAGCCTGAGTTTCCCCAGTAGTAAGGTCATGGCAAATTAACAGTACAGCCTCATAGGTTGGGAAGGGACTTAAGCGAGGTAATGCATGAGAATTGTTTCACATGGTGCCTGGCACTTAATGCTTCTTGATAAATGTTAGTTGTTGTTTTCATCATTATTAACATTGACTAACTAAAACATGTCTTACTAGAAAAGAGATTTGAAACCAAATGATGAAGAACAGTTTAAGGAACCAGGGGTGTTAAACTCATAGAAAAGTAAATGGAATACATGCTTACTGGTTTCAAATACTTGATGATGTAGCATGTGACCTGAGCTTACTTATTCTGTGTGGTCCCAGAAAACAGAATTAGGTCCAGCGGGTGGAAGTTACCGGGAAGACAGTTTTCACAATGTAAGAAGAAATGTTCTTAACAATTAGAATTATCTATAAATAGAAAGAGCTGCTTAGGAGGAAATGGATTTTCTGTCATTAGAGATAATAAAGCAGGTACTAGACATGTGCTTTCCAATATGTAGCCACTAGCCTCCTATGGCTATTTAAATTTAAAGTAATTAAAATTAAATACAGTTATAAAAGCAGAGGATAGGATGGTGGTTTCCAGGGATTGGGGAAGGGAGAAACTGGGTATTGTTGTTCAATTGGTGTAAAGTTACAGTTATGCAAGATGAATCAATTCTAAAGATCTGCTCTACAGCATAATGCTTATAACTAACAAAATTAGGAACTTTAACAATTTATTAAGAGGGTAGATCTCATGTCAAGCATTCTTACCACACACACACACACACACACACACACACACACACACACAGAGAGAGAGAGAGAGAGAAACTTTTGAGGATGTGGATATGCCTGTTATCTTGATGGTAGTGGTGATTTCACCGTTTTATTCATATATCCCAGCTCATCAAATTGTACATATTAAATATGTATAGTTTTTTGTATGTCAGTTAAACCTCAATAAAGCTAATTTTTAAGAAATTAAATACAAATACAATTCAGTTATTTAGTCACATTAGTCACATGTCAAAGTGCTCACAAGCCACATATGGCTGGTGGCTACTGCCATATTAGTGCAGAATAACAAACATTGCCATCATCACAGAAAGTTCTGTTGTATAGTGCTGTTCTGGACAATGACTGAACAAAGATGTTTAAGAAGAAATGGAGGCACAAGATGAGAAAGAAGAGCTGAATTAATTAGGTAACTTGTAAAGTCCATTCTAAGCCTGAGTTTTATAGATTATTGAAGGTTATCTTTTGGCCGGGCGTGGTGGCGGGCGCCTGTAGTCCCAGCTACTCGGAGAGGCTGAGGCAGGAGAATGGCGTGAACCCGGGAGGCGGAGCTTGCAGTGAGCCGAGATTGCGCCACTGCACTCCAGCCTGGGCGACAGAGCGAGACTCTGTCTCAAAAAAAAAAAAAAAAAAAAAAAGAGGTTATCTTTTTTAGCCGTGTAATAATAGTAGAGAGATAGTCGTTTCATTTTGGAATAAAGGAAGAGTTATTCTCATAGAAATAAAACTGTTGTATTATTTGGAGATATTTTTATTTTACTGATTTGACTTAAAAATTGCTTCTTTTCAGCTCATCACTCTAGTTAGAGAAATAAATTTCTGAGGGGAAATGGCCTAGCAATGGCATGGCCCAGGAGAAGTACAGTAATCGTTGCATCTTTTTCCTGAAAGAACTTTCCGTGATTGTTTAGTTCAGCCTGAAGAGCCATTTGTGACACTTAAAAATCAATGAGGGGGAAAAACGGGACTGAGCTGGGCCAGTTTTCAAAGGACATGACGGGTGAGTCTTGTTTCAGTTGCTAGTATTAGACAGGATTTCATTTATGAACTTTGTTCTCTTGTCCAACTCCAGTTCCTACAGGTTTCCTTTTTCCTTTGCTCTCCAGTCAAAAGGAAAAATACTCACATGATTATTAGAAATACTGGAGCAATAAATTGAGGGACTTGAAACACCCTTTTTTTCTTTCCCTTCAAAGCCTTAAATGATAGTTGCTTACAGGTCATTAAAAGCAGTCCTGCCAGGGTGTTATAATATATGTTTTAGCTTCCAACTGAAGGAAAATCTCTCCCAAACTAACCTTTGAGTCATACGAAATTTTTTATTTTCTATTTTTGATGTCTTGGGTGTTCCAGCACTTTTTCATCACCTGCCATATACAAAATTCCCATATCTTATCTGAGCCAAAAATGAAGCCTGGTATCACCTCTAACAAGTACAAATTCCTAGCCCTTTTCAACTATGTTATTATTTGCCTATTTTATTTATTGCAGAACAGTTCCCAAGGAGTGATGTCCTGGAGAAACAGAAATAACGCCGTAGAAGAGCAGTAGTGTTACGGACATTGAGAGTACCATTGCAAAACCTGATTTTTTTGCATTTTCGTGGCTTCAGTTTCAAGTAATTGTAGATGGACAGAGGCCAAGCTGTTTTCAATTTGACTCTTGGTTAAGCTGAAAAACTACCTAACAACTAAGGGTACCCTAACTCCTGTTACAGAGATAGAGACCTAAAAAGGCCAGACTAACAAGAAACCAAATAGCCAGTCTGGGGTATGGCCAGAGAATCTGTAACTCTAATAAGCACACCAAGGGATTCTGGTGAACAGACTAATTTGGGGAACTGCTTAGGTCCACATTATTTTGTAAAGGAATGATGGAAGAACCTTTTTCTGAATTTTTAAAAATAAGACATCAATTTTTTTACTGTAGTAAAAGATATGTAACATAGAACTTACCATTTTCACCATTTTTAAATATAAAATTCAATGGTATTAAGTACAACCATCACCACACATTTCCAGAACTTTTTCATCATCCTAAACTGAAACTGTACCCATTAAACAATAACTCCTCATTCCCTGCTCCTTTCCCTCCCAGGCCCTGGTAACCTCTATAACACTTTCTGTCCCTCTGAATTTGCCTGTTCTAGGTCCCTCATATAAGTGAAGAGATAATTGATTTTTAACAAAAGCTTAATTGCTTTCTTGCCTGGAGGCATGGGTCTGAGTGAAGGGGAGCAAACATTAATTGGTGTCTTGACATGACAAGTCAAGGTCACATTCGGATTTACAGGATTTATCTCAAGCAATAGAAAACTGTGTTTTTAAACTTTGGTTCCATGGAATCATACACACTCCTTTTATTCTAATTATTTTTATCATGACCGGTGTGTTCACCTATGAAATTCATTCATTTGAAATTGTTACTGACTAGTTGGTGATATTCAATCTGATTTTCTCATAAAAATTAATAAGCATGTTTCTGAAAATCTCCTCTCAATTATGTCATTCTAAACAATTTCTGCAATATTAAGGCCCAGCAGAAAAAAAAAAAAAGTTACTATCAAAATGTTTCCAAAGTTCAAAAGCAGAAGAATTAGCACTTTTTAGTTTCTTTTTATAAAATGCATCTACTTCAAGCCATAGCAAATTTGAAGTTTCAGATCCTCTGTCCACAAGATTGAGTACTTGACGATAGCCCTTTTGGCTCCTTGCAGATCTCCTAATAAAGCGGGGAGCTCCTTCAGTATCCAGCATACCACTCTGGGGAGAAGGCCTCTTCATCTTGTCTAGAGCAGGGCTTCAGATATCTGTGCCAGAGGCTTAGGAAAGCACCTACCACTTGGAATGTAGAACAAAAGAAATGATTGTTTTCTTTTTTCTTTTCTTTTTTTTTTTTTGGAGATGGAGTTTCGCTCTATTGCCCAGGGTGGAGTGCAGTGGCGGGATCTCGGCACACTGCAGCCTCTGCCTCTTGGGTTCAAGTGATTCTCCTGCCTCGGCCTCCTGAGTAGCTGGGATTACAGGTGCCTGCTACCACAGCTAATTTTTGTATTTTTAGTAGAGATGAGGTTTCACCATATTGGCCAGGCTGGTCTCTAACTCCTGACCTCAGGTGATCTGCCCGCTTCGGCTTGTTTTGTTCATTTTAAACAATTTTCCATAAATTTATAAAGCCATTCTCCATGACATGCTTTCCACCTTCACAGTCTGTGTAAATCTGATCCATCAGTAATATAGTACGGCAGCATCTAATTATGTGTTTTGTGAAAAGCTATGGAACAAAAAGTACCACCTGTTACTTAACTCTCTAATTGTAAAATTGTGTTTTATTTCTGTGCCCTGAGGTTGGACCACAGTATTGTGATAAACCATGGGACTGATGGGTCTTGCTACCCATTCCTGTTCTCCATTTAAAAAAAAAAAAAAAGTAATCAGATTTCTTCTAACTCTCAAACCTCTAAAAGCTCTTCTGAAAACTTAGATCTAACTGTTTAAGGTTGACCCCTGGATTCTGTAACCCTCTCTGTCACAAATCTGCTTTGTAACTTTGAGCGAATTATTTATCTTAAACACTTAACTTTCCATACAGCTATTCATTGAGCATAGAACCTAGATAATGATACCACCTCTGGAAAAAAGGATTCATGACTCAGTGGGTCTGTTTCCCTACTTAAATCTGGAAGGGAAAATGCCTTCTTACTCTTCCTTCTGAATTTTCCCATTTAGTCCCTGGCACAAATGAAGACTCACTCTTCTTGGCAGCATCCATGGCTGCTAAGAGGAACTTTGCCCCACTGCCTTTGATGTGGTGAAACAAAGCCTTTACCAGAGTGGTTGGAGGATCTGGCACCCTGGAGACTCCAAGGGGCCCCCACCCACAACCTCTTTGGGAAGTTCTTTTCCTAAAGTTGTGTTCAGATTTATACCAATATGCAGAGGAGACATCTTTCTTATAAAAAGCTTGCTTTTCCTCTCAAAGCTGTGAAGAAGCTAGTGAAGGGGAAGTTGAACTGGGTATAATATTGACAAATGTTTTGAGCACTTCAGATAAAAATGTTTGATAAGTGCAGTCCTGTTTGTATTGCCTTATTACACTGCTCATTGGAGAAAGTGTTTTCTTTGGTCACCTGCCAATGAAAAAGATTAGCCTTTTCCTGTATTTAGGATTGTTTCTTTGACTAGTTATGTTGGTAGAACAAGATAGACAAATGCTGCTGAAATTAGCAAATCAGTATTGGAACACAGTGATACTCATTTCTCCTCACTGCCCTTTCCAATTCATTGACAGTTGCCGCAAGCAGTATGAATGGGTTTTTTATGGGACTCTCTTTCTCTCCTTACCTATTCCAATTTGTATTTTCACTTTAGTTCCCTTGCTCTGATGTTCAAGACTTTAAAGGATTTGCCACTGCCCCCCACACAATGCTTTCCTATTTTATAAGATCCAATAAGAAACATTTTTTCATTTAAATGCCTCTTCTGTAACGTGAGTCACCTTTTAGATTTCTATACCTTGTATCTTCTAGTTTCTATTTTAGTACAGAAAAATTATAGTTTGATCTTCTTTGAGGCAAGATATGAAGATTTTTTTTTGCCCTCCCTCAAATTTATTCCCTGTTTACAGCAAAGGAAGCCACTGGCTGCTTTTCTAACATTTCTCTATCAGAAGCTAGTTGAGCTAAATGTATATACTTTTATATTCCCCTTAATATGTTTAGATTGATCTGGGATACATCTTTTGGCTCTGGACATTGTGAAACAAAGTTAAGCCCTTTAACCCATCATCAGCCTACATCTATCTCTTCAAACAAGAAGGAAATGAACTTCCATTGCTGTAGGAAGAACTTATGTCACACATAAGGGCAAATTTGTTAGCAATAATGTTATTCAAGCCGGGTGTGGTGGCGCATGCCTGTAATCCCAGCACTTTGGGAGGCCGAGGCAGTGGATTGCTTGAGACAAGGAGTTCGAGACCAGCCTGGCCAACATGGCAAAACCCTATTTCTACTAAAAATACAAAAATTAGCCTGGCATGGTGGCATATGCCTGTAGTCCCAGCTGCTTGGGAGGCTGAGGCACAAGAATCACTTAAACCCAGAGGCGGATGTTGCAGTGAGCCGAGATTGTGCCACTGTACTCCAGCCTGGGCGACAGAGGGAGACCCTGTCTCAAAAAACAAACAGAAGAGATAGTGTTATTCAGTACTGGGTTCCTAAGCAGTATTACAGTATAACCTTCTCTGAAATTCTTTGCTTTTGTTTTTAATAAAATAGATTCTCATAAGGAATGGATTATGAGACCTTCTTGACAGCATAAGTTATTTCTTGAAGTCACTCTTTAGAATAAATAAGTTGTATTTTATTCTGAGGGAATTTTTTTTTTTTTTAGAGTCTCGCTCTGTCACCCAGGTTGGAGTGCAGTGGTGTAATCTTGGCTCGCTGCAACCTCCACCTTCTGGGTTCAAGCAATTCTCTTACCTCAGCCTTCTGAGTAGCTGGGATTACAGGTGCCTGCCACCACACCGGCTAATTTTTTTTTTTTTTTTTTTTTTTAGTAGAGATGGTGTTTTACCATGTTGGTCAGGCTGGTCTTGAACTCCTGAACTCAGGCGATCCGCCCACCTCAGCCTCTATTCTAAGGGAATTTTAACATTGATTTAATTGAGAGAATTAAAAGAGCCTGAGGGTAGTTTACAGAGAAGAGCCCTTTTAGGTAGTATTTTTTATTTGACATGCCAACCTCTAATTCTCACTTATGGTGAGTTTCAAGTATGAATAGTTTTAAGATGTGGTTAGTTCCCATGACTACAAAATAAAATATGAATTTCCCATGTTACTTGAAGACTGTTTGTGGGAGGTCTTCATTTAGGTCTTTGCATCTTCTCAGGAGCATATCATAGTTTAATAGCCTCTCATCTGAACCCTGCAAAGATAGTGATATTCATCTTAGGAAAAAAAAAAAACTTGCATACCTCCCTATACAGCATTCTTTGCTGCCACCTAAAGCCATTTGCTCATGAAACAGTAACCTTTAGAACAATAGCCCAAGTTCTCTTCCTATCAGTCAATTTTTAAGACTCTGTTAGCACCTTTCTTTGCTTTTGTCCTGTCAGATGGAGAGAAGGGGTTGGCAGAAGCAAAACAGCCTTTATAAATTTTTCTTAGAGGTCCATGATCCTAGATTAAAGTAGGAATCAGAAGACATCAGGTCTAGAAATCGTCAGAGTGACCTTTTTTGACAGAGAAGATATTTATATGAAGAAACATGAGTGCCAGTGACCTAAATTAAGCTATCTAACCTCTCAATTTCATCATTTCTCTGCTTGTAAAAGGGGAATAGTGACACCAATCACTACCGTCCTCTGGAGTTTGAGAGATACTTAATGAAATAATGAACTTAGTGCTCCTCTTACAAGGGAATATATTGTTGACTTTTAGGAGAATGATTTGGGGGTCCCTAAGGGGCTTGACAATCTATTACCTCTCTGGCACTCAAATAGGATTATTGTAAAAAGCTAATCTACTGCCAAAAATAAGCCATTTATTCTGTGGATAGATCAGGTCCAGTGTGAAAAAAAGGATTTTGATCTCTTTTTTGGAATAGCTATTACTAACTAGATAGGCACAAAGATGTCTTTTTTTTCTTTCTTTCTTTCTTAAAAAAAAAAATTAGAACAGAAGTGTAATTGTGTTTGATGGTTCACTTTGGGGGAATGTTAGGTTCAATCCTGGAACACAGTAAATCAGATGATATACTTCTTTTAAAAAGCCTCTAGAACATGCCTTCCCAAGTGAGGCAATATTGCCTCCAAGGGGGCAAAAATTGGTTCTTTGGGAGGCAAAAAAAAATTACATATTATAATGGTTTGTGGCCCTCAAAAAATATATAGATAGATAATATGTTCATGATATCAAAATTTCATGGGGAGCGGACAAATAGAAAAAAGGTCTAAAAAGCTAGGGGCTGATAATGAAAAAAAGACTGAGACACATTTCTCAAGTCTAGAATGTGCATATAACTATCAATTACTCTTTCAGCTGTGTTTGTCCCTAAGCATGGGCAAGCTGCACATTGTCAGGTCGAAACAGCTATTGATTATTCCTTCAGTCTGAGAGGAACTGAGTTCATAGAAAACTTGAACGAAATGCAATTTGTACCCTAAGGGGTGATGATTTCAGACAAACAAACGTAACAAACATCTACTTGTTAGAACCAATACTTTGCACTTTAAAATGTGGTTAAGCCTTTAAGGTAAGAGGTTTCTTTTTTCTCTTGCCTCTTTAGCTTTACAGAAAGGCACATCAAGGGTAGGAATGATCTTCAAAGTGCCTCACAGAAAAAAAAAAAAAAAAAAAAAAAGCCAGATTGGGAGAAAGGAGAGGGTGTGGCTCCAAAGGCAGTAAGGGAATAATTGACTAAATAGTAATGTAAAGTGTACAGCATCGGCAGGGTGCAGTGGCTCATGCCTATAATCCCAGCACTTTGGGAGGCCAAGGTGGGAGGATCGCTTGAGCCCTGGAGTTCAAGACCAGCCTGGGCAACATAGTGAGACCTCGTCTCTACAAAAAATAACAAAAAAATTATCTTGGTGTGGTGGCACACACCTGTAGTTCCAGCTACTCAGGAGGCTGAGGTGGGAGGATTGCTTGAGCCTGGGAGGTGGGGGTTGCAGTGAGCTGAGATCACGCCACTGCACTCTGGCCTGGGCAACAAAGCAAGACCCTGTCTCAAAAAAAAAAAAAAAAATGTACCGCATCAAAGTCAAGGAAATTGATGGGAATTGACACTGAAGTACTTAAGAAATTTTAAGTTTGCTATTGCCGCTGGTATTAATAAACTTTCGTATATCCAACATATTTTTCCTTCCACCTTTCTCATATGGCTTATTAGTTCTTTCAAACACTCAGAATGGATGGAATGACCCAAAATTGACTTGCTACATACTGGGGAATTTGGAAGAGACCTGTGTTTTGCTTAGCAGCCCTGAAACAATAGAATGGCCTTTTTTTTTTTTTGAGACAAGGTCTCACTCTTGCCCAGGCTGGAGTGAAGTGGTGCTATCTCAGCTCACTGTAACCTCCGCCTCCTGAGTTCACGCAATTCTTGTGCTTCAGCCTCCCGAGTAGCTGGGACCACAGGTATGTGTCACCACGCCATGCTAACTTTTTTTTTTTAGTTAATGGGGTCTCACTATGTTGCCCAGGATCTAGAACTGCTGAGCTCAAGTGATCCTCCCTCCTTGGCCTCCCAAAGTGCTGGGATTACAGGCATGAGCGACTGTGCCTGGTAATGGCCATATTTAAAGATATATTTTTTCCTCAGTCTCTGACTCTTCCTTGCTTAATCATCCTATTCTTTAGTATACAAACCTATAACTTTGAGGAAAGAGAATCAGAGATTATTTCTCCCTACTTACCCATTTCACCGTGCGACAATGAGCACTCTTTCTCCAAGCCAAGCATTTGATAAGCATTCGTTGCTATGGGCATTTTACTGCCTTGAAACCACCCCAATTCCCTGCCTATTGATTTCTTAAGATCACAGAAGAAAGTGGAATGAATCCTAGAGAGGCCTTCAAACTCCCTGACACCCATGGGGCCCACTCATCTCCACCCCCCCACTCCAATTCCAAAATCTAACACATTGTCCTTTTCTTAGTTCCTCAGTTCCCCGCCCTTTGCTTCTCTTTGTTAGCCACTGGGTGGGTGTAACCAAACCTCAGTCACACCGTGGCCCCAGCAGCTGGGCTTCTCTCTCCCCCATTACATTGCAGACATTCTTTTCACATCATTTTGTCCTCTCTGCTGCATTCCCTACATTTGGCTTCATTCCCTCTGTGCAAAACAAACTTCTGTTTCAAGGGACAGCAGTTTGCCAAGGAGATGCTGGCAGAGAGGGTCCAGTTCTCTCCTTTCTATCTGAAGAGCCCAGTGTCATTCATTAGCATATGAGAAGAATGGTTGTAAATAAACATCAAATGAGGTTAACGAGCTGCAGCTCATCAATATTAATGAAGTCCACCTCACGGCCTTGGTATGAGGTATCAATGGCTCTAATCACAAGAAGCAGTTTCATAAGGCCCCAGTTACAGGGCAGGAAGGGTTAGATCCAGCGTGTTGAAATGTTTGTCATTTTATGACCCCAGGAATGCTGCAGGGTAAGGCAGTCTGATACCAGATCTGTGCTCGCAAGCCCCTCTTGTGTTCAGATTACATCTGTTTGTCTCAACAGGTGGAAGCCTAGGAAAAGGCTGTATCTGCTAAGCCAGAATCTGGGGTGGGAGTACTCCAGGTCAACCTGCAGTTCCCAAATCAAAATGAAGTTCCAGAGTACCAGGGTTTGATCTCTCATTGCCCTTCCGTCAGTTACCCCAGATAACGCAAACACTTGTTTCCAGTGTAGTGAAGGATGGTTTGAGGATCTTATAAGCCCAGTTTGGTAAGGAATGAAGAAACTCCCATTTCATGTAGCTCATGTGCCTGCCAGCCACCAGTTAAGTCCCTGTGCCTATTATTCAGAGGATTCAAAGAGTAACAAGGACCAGTCATGGTGGCTCATGCCTGTAATCCCTACACTTTGGGAAGCAGACGTGAGGGGATCACTTAAGGTGAGGAGTTCCAGACTAGCCTGGGCAATATAGGGAGACCTCTCTCAAAAACAATAAATAAATAAAAATTTTAAAAGTAGTTGGGCGTGGTAGCCTGTATTCCCAGCTACTCAGGAGGCTGAGGTGGGAGGATCACCTGAGCCTAGGAGTTTGAGGCCACGGTGAGCCATGATCATACCACTGTACTCCAGCATGGGCAACAGACTGAGACTCTGTCTCTGAAAGAAAATTTTTTTTTAATTAAAAGAAACAGTAAGTACAGCTATCATTTATTGAACACTTACTGTGTCCTAGGCATGGTACTAAACATTTTTGTTATATAATCCTCACAATAATCCCATGAAGGTATTCCCATTTTACAGATGAGGAAGGTGAAACTCACTGATTTGATGTCATGGGTCTAAGATCACACATCAGCAAGTGGCAGAAGAGGAGCTGAGATTTCCATCTGTCTAACTGCAGAGCCCACGCTCTTACTTCCTGCCCTCTGTGGTATCATCTCAGAACCAAGCACATAACATGCAAGCTTTTGGGCTGCTCCTTCTCGTCAAAGATGTGTGTCCTTCTCCAGTTTCAAGGGACTAAACACAAAGTAGTTCCCTGGAAGTAGAATCAGAAGGCTTTAGAATTAATTTTTTTAAGTCAAAGTGCCTCTTTGAAATTATTTTTAGAAAGGAAACTTTCATTAAATATGTTTTCCTGCCGGGCGCGGTGGCTCACGCTTGTAATCCCAGCACTTTGGGAGGCCGAGGCGGACGGATCACGAGGTCAGGAGATCGAGACCACAGTGAAACCCCGTCTCTACTAAAAATACAAAAAATTAGCCAGGCGTGGTGGCGGGCGCCTGTAGTCCCAGCTACTTGGAGAGGCTGAGGCAGGAGAATGGTGTGAACCCAGGAGGCGGAGCTTGCAGTGAGCCGAGATTGAGCCACCGCACTCCAGCCTGAGCGACAGAGCGAGACTCTGTCTCAAAAAAAATATATATGTTTTCCTTGATATATAAATTTGGGGTCAGTGGGATTAGGCTTTGAGAATATGTGTGTGTATGCATGACCCAGTCTGTGCTGATAGCCGTGATACTGATTTATCCACCTTGTCACACTAATTCCTTTTATGATTAAGCACACACCTTGCATGAGGTCAGTGACCATGGAACACAGGGAAACCGCTCCCACGGCTGATTTGAGCCTATGATCTTAGCCTCAATTACATTGTTTCAACAACTGAACGCCTGGTTTATTACTTAAAGTACTATCATTGTACTTTGTCTTAGGGGTGGGAAAGAGAACCGATCAAATTGTTATCACAAAAGCTACACCTGATTGTTTGTAAAGGACTTCTAGTGAAAGGACGAAAGTGAAACAGCTACTTCTCTTTCTTCTATTTTTCTCCTTGAAAATTGAGGGACCTAGGCCAAGACAGGCAGATCACTTGAGGCCAGGAGTTCAAGACCTGCCTGGCTAACATGGCAAAACCCCGTCTCCACTAAAAATACAAAAATTAGCCAGGCGTGGTAACACGTGCCTGTAGTCCCAGGTACACGGAAAGCTGAGACACGAAAATTGCTTGAGCCCAGGAGGGAGAGGTTGCAGTGAGCCAAGATCACACCACTGCACTCCAGCTTGGGTGATAGAGCAAGACCTTATCTCAAAAAAAAAAGAAAAAGAAAAAAACAAAAAAAAAAAAAAAAAAAAAAAAAAAAAAAAAAAAAAAAAAAAAAAAAAAAAAAAAAAGAAAAGAAAGGAACAAGAAAGAAAGAAAGAAAACTCAGGGACCTTACTTGGTAATTTTTACCTAGGCAAAATGCCCAGGAATGTTTCCACAGAATGGCACCCAAAGCCCACCCATGCAGGAGCCCTTCCTGCCACCAAGGTAACTAAGACTAGGAAGCAATTGAAACTGGGCCTTCCTTTCCCAGGCCTGTGGCTGTCAACTTGGCTCAGAAAAAGGCAGACTGATGACTTTGTCTCCTTACCCACTCGCACTACCACACAGTTCTCATTTGAGCCTGGTCACATGGCTGTGCCTTCTTATGGCCAAACAAGGATATGCTGTTTCCTGTTCTTTGCACCCTGGGTTTGGCCTGAGCATCCTTAGATGAAACCATCAGGACCCCCAAACCTTGAAGCTTTTCCAGGGGCAAATTGCATGCAGGGGAAGGAGGGGCTGAGCTGCGTAGTGGAGCAGCGGCTGGTGTGCAGTCGGGATGTTTGCAAGAGCCAAGGGGTTAGTTCATTGCTGCTTTGTATACTCAGGCACACCAGAAAACTCAGATTAATAGGCTGTTTATTCTTCAGCATGTTCCTTGAATCAAAGGCTCTGGATGGTATTATTAAAGAGTGTTTGTGAGAGCGCCCTGGAGCACTCCTCCTGGGCTCCGCTCTCATTTCCTGGGCAGCACCCCTCTCACTCATTGCTCACTGCAGTATAAAGGTCTGCAGAACCTTCGTTAGAAACAGGATCTGTTGTTCTGTCCTTAGGAGGTCCCAGTACCTACAGCACCTTGATCTGCTGGAGTCTAATTATTTAATGTTCTTGTCTTTTGGGCTACCTGAACCTAATGAATGCAGTCCACTCTATTTCAGGGAGTCGTTTCGTTCTGGGTTTTTGCCTCTATTTGGCACCAATTTCCTGTTTGGACAGTATTGTCTTTTTTTTTTTTCTTGGTTTTTTTTCAAGGAGTTTGTCCCGGAGGGAAGAAGACATCCTCCTGAACCCTACTCTGTGAAGCAAATGAATACGTTTTTTCTATTAGAAGATTCTCCTAAAATGTCCTGAAGTTTGTTCATACCTGGGAATTGAAGCACATAGAATTAAGGAAGAATTTCTTCCTCCACCTCCACCCCCTGCAGTAGAGATTTACACTGGAGAAGGTGGCAAAAAAAATTAGGAGGGAAACTGCTCGGTACAATCCCCCCCAGTTCCCTTGGGGCAGCAGCGTGCTGCACATGAGGGATCACTGTACCTTGTTCTCCTCGCAGTGATACTTCTCTGTGGCCAGGCAAATACCGTAGTCCAGGCCTTCCACAACTTCTGCATGTGTGCATGCGCGTGCACACACAGCCGCTCAAAACCATACCCCTCCTGGGCATCCCCTTAATACTGAGGCATCCAGTATATTGCAAAGGTACTCATCACTATACACAGTGCAAATACTCAGCACTCGTTTATAGCAAACCCAGTACGAATAATTAGCAATAGTTTGGGATCTGTCACAACCCTTAATTACCACAGCCAGAGGCCAGAAAATGAAATCAGGGTCATATATCTGAGGTTAGAACTCTAGGATCTATCTGGCATCCTATAGCCCAAAGCACCACAGGGAGGTACACCTTGGAGCAATGGGAGCACTGTAATCCAGAAGACACTGTCCCCTCACTTTCCTCCAAAACTAGCACAGCTGTTTGCATGAGGGCTATCTGCCGTATATACAGTGAGACTAAGATATATACACACCCTGGCGCTTCGCCTGATTTCTTCTGTGAAGTCCATCTGTTTATCCAGTTCCAGATCCCAAAAGGCAGTCACCAAAAACTAAACAGTGAGAAGGGACAGGCTTTTTTTTCTTCTTTTTTTGATAAACGTTACCGTGAACAAAACAGATTTTGCAAACACATTCCATCTAGTAAATCTTACCTCACAGCTGTGTGAGAAGGGCTTGGAGGAGAGAAGGATGGGGAGCAGGAGGGTCTCAGGACTTGACTGGAGAATTAGAAAGTTCAGAAACCCACAAGGGTGGGACAGTTCAGTACTATCTACTTTTTTTTTTTTTTTTTTTTTTGAGATGGAGTCTCACCGTGTCGCCCAGGCTGGAGTACAGTGGCATGATCTCGGCTCACTACAACCTCGGCCTCTTGGGTTCACGCGAGTCTCCTACCTCAGCCTCCTGAGTAACTGGGATTACAGGGACCGGCCACCATGCCTGACTAATTTTTGTATTTTTAGTAGAGACAGGGTTTCACCATGTTGGCCAGGCTGGTCTTGAACTCCTGACCTCAAGTGATTCGCCCACCTCACCCTCCCAAAGTGCTGGGATTACAGGCATGAGCCACCGCCCCCAGCCTATCTACTTCTTATAGGGTGATAATTGGCCTTTTCCCTTCATTCTAGCCCCTCATCCTAAACCTGGGATCTGTGATGGGCTCACCAAAAATAAAGATCTGGCTGCAGACTTTGGCTTCTTTCACTGAAAAGCTGATCTAGCCAGACTTTATCTTCAAAGGACAGGCCCTGCCCTTCTGATGTTCCCTGAGCCTCTCCCACTGAGCCTACTCTCGTCCACTGCAGCCATGATGCTCTCTGCATTCAGACAATGGTGCGTTGTCCCAGAACACCGTATCTGGCCTGTCTCTGCTTCACGTCTACCCCTTTGGCTAGGAAAATGAGGGACAGAGCTCACATCAATAACTTGGATTCTGAAGACCGAGGACAAGCAGAAGAAATTGACCTTTTGCCTCAGAGGCGGCTGGATGTTTGTGTGTCTCTCTTCGATGTCAAATTGGCTCACTGAACCACTCAAGAGTTGTTTTTTAAAAATGTTCTGCTCACTCCTCATTTGCGGGTCAGATGCTTTGGATAATCCAGTGGAATTCTCTCTGCTTCACTGCTGGTTGCTGCCAGACACAGAGTGCTAAATCCTGTCAGTCGGTGACTTGAAATGATGATGTGTGAAACAGTGCTGCGATTTGGACATCCTGCACTCATTTGCACGGACTCCTTTGCCAGTAAACCACAGTAGTGAAATGGGGCAGCCTGGGGCAGCTTCCACAGCCCTTGCCTTATCTTTCCTCAGTGTCCCCACCCTCCCCCATGGCAGTATGTAGCTCCAATAATTGGTAAGGCTTGGAATTCTGTTTCATTTAATATTATTCCTTTCCTAGGCATCATAGAGAAATTTCTTTAACAGATTGCAACATGCCAGAGACAGAGAAATAGCATTTGTGTGCGGAATGGAGAGGCGGGAAGCAAAACACTCTTGTTGCTGATTCCCATCTCCCAGTCTTTGCCCTTCCTTCTTTCGCTAGATGGCATGGCTGGCTGCTTCTCATCTGGTGAGTTCTCAGCTCAAATGGTACCTTCTCAAAGATGAGCCTGGCACAGCCATCTCATGTGGTCCCACCCTCAGTCACTGTGTATCACACCACCCTGCCTGATTTATGTCATTGCTCTCCTCACTTCCTAAAAGTATTTCTTTCTTTGTTACTTTTTATTGTCTGTCTCCCCAACCACTGCCTCCACACATACACACTAGAATGTAAGTACCATGAAAATAGGGATTTTTATCTGTCTTATCCCTTGCTGTTTCCCCAGAATCTAGCACAGTCCCTGGCATACCTTTGACACTTAGTATATTGACTAAATAAGTAGCTAAGAATGTAGCAATTAAGAACTTCTAAAGCAAATATCCATAGTTACTATCAGGAAATAGTAAAGGCAGACAGACAGAGAGTTTGAGGAATGGAATGAGAAGACATGATTTCTTATACTGATTTTAATAATTGTCTTAATTACAAATTGAATATGTTAAGTCAAAGATCACAATAGTGAGTCGCTCTTCATTTCTTCTGACTCAGACTAAACTGCCCCTTATTGAGTAGGTTAGGTTAGGTCAGGGTTCTTCCTGGCCAAACTGGCATAATTGATGCCACAAAATATGCCCACTTCCAGATTTCCACTGGATGGTGCCTGGCTTTGCTTTCCTTAGGGCAGTTGCCAGAAGAAACTGGCACAATTTAAAGCAATTTAAAACCCAGCCTGGGTATCTTCATCTAGCCTTTATTATATTCTTGCCTGCCTCCAGTTCCCAAGACTGCATTCCTGTCTGCAGCTCCAGGGCCCTGCAGCCCCTTCAGTCGTGAAAGCCATGGAGGTGGGTTAGCCCTGATCCACCCAGCATGAGACAGTATGACCAAGAGAATACATCTTTCTTTTTTTTTTTCTTTTTTTTTTTTGAGACAGAGTCTAGCTCTGTTGCCCAGGCTGGAGTGCAGTGGCGCAATCTCGGCTCACTGCAAGCTGCGCCTCCCGGGTTCACGCCATTCTCCTGCCTCAGCCTCCCGACTAGGTGGGACTACAGGCGCCCGCCACCACACCCGGCTAATTTTTTTGTATTTTTTTAGTAGAGACGGGGTTTCACCATATTAGCCAGGATGGTCTCGTTCTCCTGACCTTGTGATCCGCCCGCCTCAGCCTGAGAACACATCTTTTAGTGTGGCAGACACACGGCACTCATCTCCTCAAGAGTCCTTCACCCAAACGAGAATTATTGGCTTCTTAGAAGTTATCCTTTGTCTTGTTGGGGCAAGATCTGTGCCTAGTGTCGAGAGAGATGTTAAAGATTAAAGAGCCTCCACCAGGAAAGGGAATGGTTTTGCCTGAATCTCTTAATGTGTTTTTCCCCCCTGCAAGTGCATTCATGTTGCTGGGCTCCCTGGCTTACTCCCCGGTGGTTTGTAGTCATTTTCATCATGACTTTGTGGTCGCATTGATATCAGAATGAGTTTCGACTGCTGTACGTGATGCTTCCATGCTCCACTGCTTTCTCTCTTATGTTGCTAATGACTCTCCTGTTGATTTCAGCCCTTAGCCAAGCCCACTCCACTCCACACCCCACTCCTTCCCTGTCTTTTATTGATGCTGTGTTGACTTTGCATGCCTCAGTTAGTTCAGTTTTCTGAGCACCTGCAGAGAATTAACCATCTCTGCTTGCTGCTGCGGATCACCTAGGCCTTTGATCTGTTTGATTTCTGTACTTTTAAAAATGTTGAAGGACTCTCTAACCCCACCAAAGTACATAAATGGTGCTAGAGTTCCTGTAGCCTGACCTCCTCCAGACTAGCTCTGCTTAGGGAACAGAAGATCTTCATGTAGATGCCATTTATTAAATGTTTTCTATGTACGATTTTACTGTTCTAAGCACTTAATGTGAATATTTCATTTAATCTTTGCTTATAGAGCTAAAAGCCATATACATGAGCTGGCCCGTTATTTCTCTAACCTCATCTCTTCTTCCTTTCCCTCTTATTCTTTTGGCTCCTGCCATGCTGGTTTCCATGCTGTTCCTCTTACCCAATAGGCACGCTCCCTCCTTAAGACTGTAATGGCTATTCCCTCTGCCTAGAATGCTCTTCCCTCAGATGTCTGTATCAGTTACTCCTTAACCCCTTCAAATCTTCTCTTGGGTGTTACCTTCTCCATGAAACCTACCTAGACCACTCTACGGAGAACTGAACCACCAGTACCACCTCATATTCCCTATCTGACTTGCTGTATTCTCTTTTTTCCATTGTATTTATCACTGAATCTCTTAATTTGCCTCAGTTAACTTTCTGTATAGCTTATTTGTTTGTTTATTTTATTTATTTTTTTTTTTGAGACTGAGTCTTGATCTGTCACCCAGGCTGGAGTGCAGTGGCAAAATCTCAGCTCACTGCAGCCTCTGCCTCCTGGGTTCAAGCGATTCTCCTGCCTCAGCCTCCTGAGTAGCTGGGATTACAGGCATGCACCACCACGCCTGGTTAATTTTTGTATTTTTAGTAGAGACGGGTTTTCACCATGTTGGCCAGGCTGGTCTCAAATTCTTGACCTCAAGTGATCCGCCTGCCTTGGCCTCCCAAACTGTCAGGATTACAGGCGTGAGCCGCTGTGCCCAGCCTATTTATTTTCTTTATCATTCATTATCTGTCTTCCTCACTGTAAGATAAGCTCCATGAAGGCAAAGAGCTTGTCTATTTGTTCTCTAATGTATCCTAAGCACCTAAAAAATAACATGTGACACATAATAGGTGCTACATAATATCTATTAAGTGAGTGAACATTGTCCCCTAAAAACCCATGATGTAGGTTCTTCTGTTATCCCCATTTTGTTTATTTATTTATTTTTATTATATTTTAAGTTCTAGGGTACATGTGCACAACGTGCAGGTTTGATACATAGGTGTACATGTGCCATGTTGGTTTGCTGCACCCGTCAACTCATCATTTACATTAGGCATATCTCCTAATACTATCTTTCCCCTCTCCCCCCACCCCATGACAGGCCCCGGTGTGTGATGTTCCCCACCCTGTGTCCAAGTGATCTCATTGTTCAATTCCCACCTATGAGTGAGAACATGCGGTATTTGGTTTTCTGTCCTTGTGACAGTTTTCTGAGAATGATGGTTTCTAGCTTCATCCATGTCCCTGCAAAGGACATGAACTCATCATTTTTTATGGCTGCATAGTATTCCATGGTGTATATGTGCCACATTTTCTTAATCCAGTCTATCATTGATGGACATTTGGATTGGTTCCAAGTCTTTGCTATTGTGAATAGTGCCACAGTAAACATACGTGTGCATGTGTCTTTATAGTAGCATGGTTTATAATCCTTTGGGTATATACCCAGTAATGGGATTGCTGGGTCAAATGGTAATTCTAGTTCTAGGTCCTTGAGGAATCGCCACACTGTCTTCCACAATGGTTGAACCAATTTACACTCCCACCAACAGTGTAAAAGCATTCCTATTTCTCCACATCCTCTCCAGCATCTATTGTTTCATGACTTTTTAATGATTGTCATTCTAACTGGCGTGAGAAGGCATTTCATTGTGGTTTTGATTTGCATTTCTCTGATGACCAGTGATGATGAGCATTTTTTCATGTGTCTGTTGGCTGCATAGATGTCTTCTTTTGAGAAGTGTCTGTTCATATCCTTTGCCCACTTTTTGATGGGTGTGTTTTTTTTCTTGTAAATTTGTTTGAGTTCTTTGTAGATTCTGGATATTAGCCCTTTGTCAGATGGGCAGATTGCAAAAATTTTCTCCCATTCTGTAGGTTGCCTGTTCACTCTGATGGTAGTTTCTTTTGCCGTGTAGCAGCTCTTTAGTTTAATTCAATCCCATTTGTCTATTTTGGCTTTTGTTGCCATTGCTTTTGGTGTTTTAGTCATGAAGTCCTTGCCCATGCCTGTGTCCTGAATGGTACTGCCTAGGTTTTCTTCTAGGGTTTTTATGGTTTTAGGTCTAACATTTAAGTCTTTAATCCATCTTGAGTTAATTTTTGTATAAGATGTAAGGAAGGGATCCAGTTTCAGCTTTCTACATATGGCTAGCCAGTTTTCCCAGCACCATTTATTAAATAGGAAATCCTTTCCCCATTTCTTGTTTTTGTCAGGTTTGTCAAAGATCAGATGGTTGTAGATGTGTGGTATTATTTCTGAGGCCTCTGTTCTGTTCCATTGGTCAATATATCTGTTTTGGTACCAGTACCAGGCTGTTTTGGTTACTGTAGCCTTGTAGTATAGTTTGAAGTCAGGGAGCGTGAAGCCTCCAGCTTTGTTCTTTTTGCTTAGGATTGTCTTAGCAATGTGGGCTCTTTTTTGGTTCCTTATGAACTTTAAAGTCGTTTTTTCCAATTCTGTGAAGAAAGTCATTGGTAGCTTGATGGGGATGGCATTGAATCTATAAATTACCTTGGGCAGTATGGCCATTTTCACAATATTGATTCTTCCTATCCATGAGCATGGAATATTCTTCCATTTGTTTGTGTCCTCTTTTATTTCGTTGAGCAGTGGTTTGTAGTTCTCCTTGAAGAGGTCCTTCACATCTCTTGTAAGTTAGATTCCTAGGTATTTTATTTTCCTTGTAGCAATTGTGAATGGGAGTTCACTCATGATTTGGCTCTCTGTTGTCTGTTATTGGTGTATAGGAATGCTTGTGATTTTTGCACATTGATTTTGTATCCTGAGACTTTGCTGCAGTTGCTGATCAGCTTAAAGAGATTTTGGGCTGAGACAATGGTGTTTTCTAAATATACAATCATGTCATCTGCAAACAGGGACAATTTGACTTCCTCTTTTCCTAATTGAATACCCTTTATTTCTTTCTCTTGCCTGATTATTCTGGCCAGAACTTCCAATACTATGTTGAATAGGAGTGGTGAGAGAGGGCATCCCTGTCTTGTGCCGGTTTTCAAAGGGAATGCTTCCAGCTTTTGCCCATTCAGTGTGATATTGGCTGTGGGTTTGTCATAAATAACTCTTATTATTTTGAGATACGTTCCATCAATACCTGATTTATTGAGAGTTTTTAGCATGAAAGGATGTTGAATTTTGTCAAAGGCCTTTTCTGCATCTGTTGAGATAATCATGTGGTTTTTGTCTTTGGTTTTGTTTATATGATGGATTACGTTTATTGATTTGCGTATGTTGAACCAGCCTTGCATCCCAGGAATGAAGCTAACTTGATCATGGTGGATGAGCTTTTTGATGTGCTGCTAGATTTGGTTTGCCAGTATTTTATTGAGGATTTTTGCATCGATGTTCATCAGGGATATTGGTCTAAAATTCTCTTTTTTTTGTTGTGTCTCTGCCAGGCTTTGGTATCAGGATGATGCTGGCCTCATAAAATGAGTTAGGGAGGATTCCCTCTTTTTCTATTGACTGGAATAGTTTCAGAAGGAATGGTACCAGCTCCTCTTTGTACCTCTGGTAGAATTCAGCTGTGAATCCATCTGGTCCTGGACTTTTTTTGATTGGTAGGCTATTAATTATTGCCTTAATTTCAGAGCCTTATTGGTCTATTCAGACATTCAACTTCTTCCTGGTTTAGTCTTGGGAGGGTGTATGTCTCCAAGAATTTATCCATTTCTTCTAGATTTTCTAATTTATTTGCATAGAGGTGTTTATAGTATTCTCTGATGGTAGTTTGTATTTCTGGGGGATCGGTGGTGATATCCCCTTTAACATTTTTTATTGCATCTATTTGATTCTTCTCTCTTTTCATCTTTATTCATCTTGCTTAGCAGTCTATCAATTTTATTGATCTTTTTAAAAAAAACCAGCTCCTGGATTCATTGATTTTTTGTAGGGTTTTTTGTGTCTCTATCTCTTTCAGTTCTGCTCTGATCTTAGTTATTTCTTGCCTTCTGCTAGCTTTTGAATGTGTTTGCTCTTGCTTCTCTAGTTCTTTTAATTGTGATGTTAGGGTGTCGATTTTAGATCTTTCCTGCTTTCTCTTGTGGGCATTTAGTGCTATAAATTTCCCTCTACACACTGCTTTAAATGTGTCAGAGATTCTGGTATGTTGTGTCTTTGTTCTCACTGGTTTCAAAGAACATCTTTATTTCTGCCTTCATTTAGTTATTAACCCCGTAGTCATTCAGGAGCAAGTTGTTCAGTTTCCATGTAGTTGTGCAGTTTTGAGTGAATTTCGTAATCCTGAGTTCTAATTTGATGGCATTGTGGTTGGAGAGACAGTTTGTTGTGATTTCTGTTTTTTACATTTGCTGAGGAGTGCTTTACTTCCAATTATGTGGTCAATTTTAGAATGAGCGCGATGTGGTGCTGAGAAGAATGTATATTCTGTTGAATTGGGGTGGAAAGTGCTGTAGATGTCTATTAGGTCTGCTTGTTGCAGAGCTGAGTTCAGGTCCTGGATATCCTTGTTAACCTTATGTCTCGTTGAACTGTCTAATATTGACAGTGGGGTGTTAAAGTTTCCCAGTATTATTGTGTGGGAGTCTAAGTCTCTTTGTAGGTCTCTAAGGACTTGCTGTATGAATCTGGGTGCTCATGTATTGGGGGTGCATATATACTTAGGATAGTTAGCTCTTCTTGTTGAATTGATCCCTTTACCATTATGTAATGGCCTTCTTTGTCTCTTTTGATCTTTGTTGGCTTAAAGTCTGTTTTATCAGAGACTAGGATTGCAATCCCTGCTTTTTTTTGCTTTCCATTTGCTTGGTAGATCTGTTTGTTTTTTTTTTTTGAGATGGCGTCTCGCTCTGTCCCCCATGCTGGAGTGCAGTGGTGCCATCTCGGCTCACTGCAAGCTCCGCCTCCCGGGTTCACGCCATTTTCCTGCCTCAGCCTCCCGAGTAGCTGGGACTACAGGCGCTTGCCACCACACCTGGCTAATTTTCTTTGTGTTTTTAGTAGAGACAGGGTTTCACCATGTTAGCCAGGATGGCCTCGATCTCCTGACCTCGTGATCTGCCCACCTCAGCCTCCCAAAGCACTGGGATTATAGGCGTGAGCCACCGCACTTGGCCTGCTTGGTAGATCTTTCTCCATCCCTTTATTTTCAGCCTATGTGTGTCTTTGCATGTGAGATGGGTCTCCTGAATACGGTACACTGATGGATCTTGCCTCTTTATCCAATTTGCCAGTCTGTGTCTTTTAATTGGTGAATTTAGCCCATTTACATTTAAGGTTAATATTTTTATGTGTGAATTTGATCCTGTCATTAAGATGTTCGCTGGTTATTTTGCCCGTTAATTGATGCAGTTTCTTTTTTTTTTTTTTTTTTTTTTGAGACGGAGTCTCGCTCTGTCGCCCAGGCTGGAGTGCAGTGGCGCGATCTCGGCTCACTGCAAGCTCCACCTCCCGGGTTCACGCCATTCTCCTGCCTCAGCCTCTCCGAGTAGCTGGGACTACAGGCGCCCGCCACCACGCCCGGCTAATTTTTTGTATTTTTAGTAGAGACGGGGTTTCACCGTGGTCTCGATCTCCTGACCTTGTGATCCGCCCGCCTCGGCCTCCCAAAGTGCTGGGATTACAAGCGTGAGCCACCGCGCCTGGCAATTGATGCAGTTTCTTCAAAGCATTGATGGTCTTTACAACTTGGCATGTTTTTGCAGTGGCTGGTACCAGTTGTTTCTTTCTGTGTTTAGTGCTTCCTTCAGGAACTCTTGTAAGGCAGGCTTGGTGGTGACAGAATCTCTCAGCATTTGCTTGTCTGTAAAGGATTTTATTTCTCCTTCATTTATGAAGCTTAGTTTGGCTGGATATGAAATTCTGGGTTGAAAATTCTTTAAGAATGTTGAATATTGACACCCACTCTCTTCTGGCTTGTAGAGTTTCTGCCGAGAGACCACTGTTAGTCTGATGGGCTTCCCTTTGTGGGTAACTCAACCTTTCTCTCTGGCTGCCGTTAACACTTTTTCCTTCATTTCAACCTTGGGGAATCTGACAATTATGTGTCTTGGAGTTGCGCTTCTCGAGGAGTATCTTTGTGGTGATCTCTGTATTTCCTGAATTTGAATGTTGGCCTGCCTTGCTAGGTTGGGGAAGTTCTGCTGGATAATATCCTGTAGAGTGTTTTCCAACTTGGTTCCATTCTCCCTGTCACTTTCAGGTCCACCAATCAAACATAGATTTGGTCTTTTCACATAGTCCCATATTTCTTGGAGGCTTTGTTCATTTCTTTTTAGTCTTTTTTCTCTAACCTTGTCTTCTTGCTGTATTTCTTTTTTTTTTTTTTTTTTTTTTTGAGACAGTCCTGCTCTGTCACCCAGGCTGGAGTGCAATGGCATGATCTCAGCTCACTGCAACCTCCGCCTCCCAGGTTCCAATAATTCTCCTGCCTCAGCCTCTTGAGTAGCTGGGATTACAGGTGCCTGCCACCACGCCCAGCTAATTTTTGTATTTTTAGTAGAGACGGGGTTTCACCATGTTGGTCAGGCTGGTCTCAAACCCCTGACCTCGTGATCCACCCGCCTCAGCCTCCCAAAGTGCTGGGATTACAGGCGTGAGCCACTGCCCTGGCCTCTCGCTGTATTTCATTAATTTGATCTTCAATCACTGATACCCTTTCTTCTACTTGATCGAATCAGCTATTGAAGCTTGTGCATGCGTCACGAAGTTCTTGTGCCATGGTTTTCAGCTCTATCAGGTCACTTAAAGTCTTCTCTACACTGTTTATTCTAGTTAGCCATTCGACTAATCTTTTTTCAAGGTTTTTAGCTTCCTTATGATGGGTTCGAACATTCTCCTTTAGCTCGGAGAAGTTTGTTGTTACCAACCTTCTGACGCCTACTTCTGTCAACTCATCAAAGTCATTCTCTGTCTGGCTTTGTTCCGTTGCTGGTGAGGAGCTGCGATCCTTTGGAGGAGAAGAGGTGCTCTGATTTTTAGAATTTTCAGCTTTTCTGCTCTGGTTTCTCCCCATCTTTGTGGTTTTATCTACCTTTGGTCTTACTCTTTAAGCCTTAGCTTCTCTATCTGTAAAATGGAGATAGTCAATTATTTACTTCAGAGCAAAGGCCTGATCTATGATCCTGTGATCCCCAAGGCTCTTTTAAGTTGTGAAGTCACAGAGTGGACTAACTTCCAATGCTGAGAACAATGATGGGGTGGTGAGGGGTCAAATAGACAAATACATCAATAATTCAACCACCAATAAACAGTGGGATACGTAAAAGCATGCGCTTTGGAATCTGGCAGATCCATGATTCAAAGCTCGAATGTGCTTGCCTCTCGCTAGTTATGTAACTGGGCAAATTACTTCACCGCCCTGTGTCTGCAAGTAAAATGAGGACAGTACTTGCCCTGTAGGACTGCTGCGAGACATTCATGAGAGTAATGACGCACAGCACTCAGTACCACGCTTAAAAACAGGTAACACCATGAGGCACTACAGAAGCAGTGATCAATAAATGGTTTAGAGACAGTAAACATCCAAAGACGCAGAAGAGTTTCACAGTTTTACAGCCTACTATTTTATAGTTTAAATTTGGTTACCACATTTTTTATTGTTTTTAATATAACTTACATAGAAATCTTTTTTAAATGTATATGATATGTATACAGTGGCCTTCCCTGCCATCTTATATAATTGAACTCCTCTAGGCATCTAAGCATCATCTTTGTCATCATAAATTATTTTACTCTGCTGGAAAACATCATTGCCTTCAGGGCCCACTGAAATGTACCCTAAATGTATCCAGATTATATTTATTTATTTATTATTTATTTTTTATTTTTTTGAGACGGAGTCTCGCTCTGTCACCCAGGCTGGAGTGCTGGAGTGCAGTGGCACGATCTCAACTCACTGCAACCTCCGCCTCCCGGGTTCACGCCATTCTCCTGCCTCAGCCTCTCCGAGTAGCTGGGATTACAGGCGCCTGCCACCACGCCCGGCTAATTTTTTATATTTTTAGTAGAGATAGGATTTCACCGTGGTCTCCATCTCCTGACCTCGTGATCCGCCCACCTCGGCCTCCCAAAGTACTGGGATTACAAGCATGAGCCACCGCGCCCAGCCCAGATTATATTCAAAATATATTTTTCTGCCTCTCTGTTAGGTGATGTAGTTGATGCCTAATTATAGTTCTTTTTCCTCTCCCTGTTTACCCTGTCTAATCTGTATTGGGCTTAGAAACTAGTGGCCAAGCTTGTTAAAACTGCGAGTATAATCAGAGTATGTCTTGGAAGCCTGTAAGTTAGCCACACAAGCTTTTGTATGTGGACTTCATGAAATCCTCTTGCCTACTTGGAGACTTATTGACATTTAGATATTTGACATTGCTTATTAGTTAAGTTTTAAATTGACTAGATATTACTGCGTAAGGTACAGATACCTGAAAAAAAAATTCCATTATTCTCAGCTTTGGAAGTTGATCCAATCTATGACTTCACAACTTAAAAGAGCCTTGGGAATCATGGGCTCATAGGTCTGGCCTTTTACTCTCAAGTAAATAGCAATTGATTATTATCTCTTTTTTACAGACAAAGAAATTGATCCCTAAGAGTAAGTAGCTTGTTCAAGTGAGGTGGTCTGGCAAAGTCAAGGCAGAGTTCCAAGTCTCCCAAGCCTGCCCTTCCGCTCTGCCACACACACTGCTCCCAGGAGGAAACAATCATCTTAGGCTGTAGAAAGGAAGGAAAACTATCAATAAATATGGTTAAAGATTAGAAAAATGGCCCAGCACGATGGCTCATGCCTATAATCCCAACACTTTGGGAGGATAGCATGAACCCAGGAGTTTGAAACCAGCCTGGGCAACACAGTAAACACAGTGACATCCCTACAAAAAAAAAAAAATTGCTGAGCATAGTGATATGTGCTTGTACTCTCAGCTGCTCTGGAGACTGAAGCAGAAGGATCACTTCAGCCCAGGAATTCGAGGGTGCAATCAGCTGTGATCACACCACTATACTCCAGCCTGACAACAGAGCAAGACCCTGTCTCAAAAAATATATATATACATATATATATTATATATTAGAAAAATGAGATCTATGGAGGATATTGTAACTATTCAGTTTTATGCCCTTATTTTGACAGATGTTTTTCCTGTCACTCCTGCCCTCATTTGAAGGGGTTTATAACCTTATTATGCCATCAGTGAGCCTGAACATCTCTATAAGGGAGGACCAAGGGGCATTATAATAAGATCCAAAAACATAGAAAGAATTATAAAAGATGATGATCTTTTCATCATGGATGAAACAAGGTGTAGGAAAGGAACTAAATGGCATTCAGGTGACTTAGAGGGGGAAGCAAGAGCCACCGAGAACGAGGGACATGGAAACAGGTTTCTGAAGGAAGGTACACACTTGACCATCTCTGTGGATGGTTTCCTGCCTGCCGGCCTGCCATCCTTCCTTCCACAGCTTTGTTGAGATACAATTTACATACCATAAATCAAAATGGCTTTTTAAAAAATAAATCTTCTAAATAAATCTTCTTTTTTTTTTTTTTTTTTATTTGAGGCAGAGTCTTGCTCTGTCACTCAGGCTGGAGTGCAGTGGTATGATCTCGGCTCACTGCACTCCGTCTCCCAGGTTCAAGCAGTTCTCCTGCCTCAGCTTCCCTAATAGCTGGGATTACAGGTGTGCACCACCATGCCTGGCTAATTTTTGTATTTTAAGTAGAAACATGGTTTGCCATGTCGGCCAGGCTGGTCTCGAACTCCTGACCTCAAGTGATCCACCAGCCTCGGCCTCCCAAAGTGCTGGGATTACAGGCATGAGCCACTGCAGCCAACCAAAAAATAAATCTTATTCTTCTGATTGCAAGAAAGCACATATCATCCACAGTCCCCAAACAGTGAGTTAACTACTATTTTTAACTCTGTTGATGTATCCCATTCTTTTCCCTATGCAAATTTTTATTCTTTTTTTTGTTGTTATTTTAAAGCAAAGATGGAACCATGCTCTATATAATAATTTTTATTTTGCTCTTTCCTCTTCATATCACGAGGTCATGTACTTTATTTTCATCTTAAACTCATTTCATCAGATGAATTAAATCTTTATTGTAAAAGCTTCCAAAGAGAAATTCCTCATCTGGGGTTGAAACTTCAGAGGCCAGCACTGGCCAGGCAGGTCACGTAAGAAGCATACATGTTATTCGCTGGTAAACTGGCAACAGCATCCTCTTCCCCAGCTCCAGCGGACTGTGGTCATGAAGGAGTGCTGGCCCATCATTGCCAGGTCTCCTGATTCTTTCTAAAAAAGAGAGCTATCTGAAGTCTAGATAGTGTTGTGGGAAATATCTTAATGTTTTGCCTCGAAATTTAAAAAGTACACTTCAAGCCAAACAAAACCTGCCTGCCAGCTATATTCTCTGTCCCAGACAGGGAGTGTGAAGAGTTTCACCAGCATTATCTCATGTATTCTTTACAGCAGTCTTGCTCCTCTAATGGTTACTTCTTAGGAACCAACAATGAATAAAAGTCAAAATCCTTGCTCTCTTGGAGCTTCTGTTGGGGAGACAGTTACTGCTCTGGAGAAAAAATAAAGCAGGAAAACAAGATGGGGGTAGAGGGAGCGTTCACAGCATTCCCACTCTGCTAGCAAGTTATGTGCTACATGGTCAGATTATGGCTGGGCGCGGTGGCTCACGCCCGTAATCCCAACACTTTGAGAGGCCGAGGCGGGTGGATCACCTGAGGTCAGGAATTCAAGACCGGCCTGGCCAATGTGGTGAAATCCCACCTCTACTAAAAATACAAAAATTAGCTGGTGTGGTGGCTTGAACCCGGGAGGCGGACGTTGCAGTGAGCCGAGATCATGCCATTGCACTTCAGCCTGGGTGACAAGAGTGAGACTCCGTCTCAAAAAACAAACAAACAAAAACAAACTATGCGTTACCCAGTCTTTGTGCTACTTCCTCAACCACAGAGAATGACAATGAAAGAATCCTAGAATGTTAAACCCAAAAGCAACCATCACAATTATTGAGATTAAAAGGTTTGTACATTTTCAAATAGTTCTTAATGGTCTTACTTTTTTTTTTTTTTTTTGAGACAGAGGCTCATTCCGTTACCCAGGCTGGAGTGCAGTGGTGCGATCTCGGCTCACTGCAACCTCCACCTCCCAGGTTCAAGCAATTCTTCTGCCTCAGCCTCTTGAGTAGTTGGGATTACAGGCACGTGCCACCACGCCTGGCTAATTTTTGTATTTTTAGTAGAGACGGGGTTTCACCATGTTGGTCAGGCTGGTCTCAAACTCCTGACCTCGTGATCTGCCCACCTCAGCCTCCCAAAGTGCTGGGGCATAAGCCACCGCACCTGGCCTTAATGGTCTTACTTTTTAAAAATCCTTTGATATCTTCTCATTGCTCATACTTTTGTTTATTTTCTTAATTTTAAAAATAGGTTATACATGAAAATGACAAAATTCAAAAGGGTATACAATCTTGTATACTTTAAAATATATTTTACTTAGTCTAATCAGCCTTGATCATTTATTTATATGTGAGGCATGACAGGAAGAAATTGAGGCATAGAGTTGGTATCCAATGGAAGGCCACCCATTGATGGAGAAACCACACCCCAGTGAGTAAAACCAGACTTTGTCTTTCAGAATTCTTGTGCATAAAAGAAGTTGGGTGGATTCATCCCGATGCCACTGGATATTTTTCATTTTTTTTTCTTTACTTTTTGTATGCCCGCCAGTCTCAGTGAAAGATAAGGATCAGGGTTCAGAAAGCCTAACTATTGTGCTGTTTCCCAGGATGGAGAGCACTATCATTTGGTTCACATTTTTATTAAAATCAGATGAGTGATTCACTCACATTACAGGCAAAGGATCCTTTACCAGGAAACCATACTTTGAAAAACAAAGCTGATGGCTTTAAGGAACAGTAACTACTAACATCAATTTCCTTTCCCATGAAGTCCCAAAAGAGTCAGACACTCTTCTCTCTCTAGCTGCCTCATTCTCTTCCCGATACATATCCATATAATTATAGATAGGGCACATTACATATACCCACAAAAAACAAAACAGCAGGAAAGACAAAGGTGGATTCATCTGAAGAGATGTGTGTGTTTATCTATATCCAGTCTTCTTTCTGGTTCTTGCTGTTTCTGTTCCTTACGTCTGTTTTTTTAGTTGATAGGTAGCCGTAAGTCCATTCATCATTGGTGGAAGCTAGTGGATTCTGACGAGAAAACAGGCTGTGGTCTTCATAAGCACGCCTACATGCTGGCCACCGCCCTCCCCTGCTCGCACACCCATCAAGAACCAGAGAACTTAGATTGTTGCTTTTTTATTTTTAGTCTCTCTTGGTTCCACTCACCCTCAGTGAGTAACCCCGTTAGCCACTGCTTCTGTTTATATTTATTTAGAAAAGAAGGAAAATGCATTTTAAGAAAATCAGATGCATAATCTGTTCCACTTCTTATTTATTCTGTGGCTGCTTTGGACAGTGGAAAGCTCAGAGGAAGTATAATAACTTTTATTAGTTTTTGTTTTCTGTGGCTTGCTCTCTTAAGTTCTCATCAGACAGCTTTGCTAACAACATAAAATTTCATCCTAATGATAAGCCTGATTTTAAATTGCAAAGAAAAAGGTACTGGGGCCAGGAGCAGTGGCTCATGCCTGTAATCCCAGCACTTTGGGAGGCCAAGGCTGGCAGATCACTTGAGGTCAAGAGTTCAAGACCAGCCCGGCCAAGATGGTGAAACCCCGTCTATACTAAAAATACGAAAATTAGCCAGGCACGGCGGCACGTGCCTGTAATCCCAGCTACATGGGAGGCTGAGGCACAGGAATTGCTTGAACCCGGGAGGCAGAGGTTGTAGTGAGCTGAGATTGTACCGCTGTACTCCATCCTGGGTGACAGAGCAAGACTCTGCCTCAAAAAAAAAAAAAAAAAAAAAAAGTGGGAAGTATTTTATATATATATATAAATTAAATATACTTTTCCTAATCTGTGTCTAGTCCTGTTAAAATTGCAGATACAGGCTTATAATGGCTTTAACTGTTTATTAATTTTGTTGTCTCTTCTCTATTTTCTTATAGGCATCAGTAGCAAGTCACTTAAAATAGAAAGGGCCTGTCAGTTTGAGGGGAAGCAAGTTACAAGCCAGATAGACTACATCTGACCCTGGAGCCACCCTAGGACAAAAGGTGATAGAGATGGAATAGCTAGTGGGAGATTTAAATGTTCACAGTAATAATCACTGGCCAGGTGCGGTAGCTCACACCTATAATCCCAATACTTTGGGAGGCCAAGGCAGAAGGATCATTTGAGGCCGGGAGTTCCAGAGCAGCCTGGGCAACATATCAAGACTCTGTCTCTAGAAAAAATAAAAATGAAAAAATTAGCCAGGCATGATGGTGCATGCCGGCAGTCTAACTACTTCCCGCCTAGGCTAAGGCAGGAAGAGCTCTTGAACCCAAGGAATTCCAGGCTGCAGCGAGCTATGATCATACCACTGCACTCCAGCCTGGGTAACAGAGCGAGACCCTGTCTCTAAATGGCCAGCACGGTGGCTTACGCCTGTAATCCCAGCACTTTGGGAGGCCGAGGCAGGTGGATTGCTTGAGCTCAGGAGTTTGAGACCAGCCTGAGCAATATGGTGAAACCTTGTCTCTACAAAATATACAAAAATTAGCCAGGCATGGTGGTGTGTGACTGTAGTCACAGCTATTTGGGGAGCTGAGATGGAGGGATTGCTTGAGCCCAGGAGGTGGAGGTTGCAGCGAGCCGACATGATGCCACCGCACTCCAGCCTGGGCGACAGAGCAAGATCCTATCTCAAAAAAAAAAAAAATAAACAAATAATAAAATTAAATAATAAAATAACAATAGCATTTGCAGCTAACATTTCCTGGGTTCTCACTGTGGGAATTCACTGTGCCAGGTGTTTTTCATCTATAGACGAAGGAAAAGCAGGTTGGGTTCCCAGAGACTTACAGCAAAAAGAAAAGGACATGATAGGGAGCCAGCCTGTGTTGTGTGGCAGAGAAAGGCCAGCCTTTGAATGAGAAGGCTTGATCTGATCCAGGAATTACTACTTATGTGGCAACTTTGTCCCTTGCTGAGCCTCATTTTCCATGTCTATAAAAATGGGAATTAATACCATTTTCTTTCCCCTGCCCCACAAAACTCTTATGGGGATCAAAAGTGATAATGCATATGAAAATGGTTTGCATAATTCTACAGTGTGCAAATATGAGCCATCAGCACTATTAAAAGTGAGGCAATAGAGGATTGGCAGTGCACTGACCGTCCGGGAAAGTGGCACACCTGGCCTTCAGGCAGGAACTCTGCTATTCATTCATCAGTAAAGAACAAAGGCATGACAAAATAATCATGAGATAAGAAATAAGATCGTTTCAGCCACCCACTGGCTGGAGCTGAAGGAGAACTTTGATAAATTGTGCCTTTTGTTACGCAGGTGCCATCCCACCTGTGTCTGTGTGCCTTAAATGAAGGAAAGTAATAAAAGTAATAACAAGAGCAGGTACTGTTGATTGGATGCTTATCTATGCCATGTACCAGCATCTTAATTTGCCATCTCTTCCTTTAAAAAAATGATTTTTTAATCCTCTCAAAAATTCATGATTAGCATTTCATTATTCATGCCATTATTACTATTATTCACTCTCATTTCCAATTGGCTTGCCCAATGTCACAAGGCTAGTTAGCAGAAGAACCAGGATTTGGACCCGGATCGGCTGATTCAGGAGCCTTGATTATTATTATTATTATTATTATTATTTTCAGATGGAGTCTTGCTGTGTCATGTTGCCCAGGCTGGAGTGCAGTGGTGTGATCTTGGCTCACTGCAACCTCCACCTCCCAGGTTCAAGCAGTTCTCCTGCTTCAGCCTCCTAAGTAGCTGGGATTACAGGCACACACCACCAGGCCAAGCTACTTTTTGTGTTTTTAGTATAGACGAGGTTTCACCATGTTGGCCAGGCTTGTCTCCAACTCCTGACCAAGTGATCTGCCTGCCTCTGGCTCCCAAAGTGCTGGGATTACAGGTGTGAGCCACCACGCCCAGCCTTAGCCTGAACTCTTAACCATTGCACTATGTAAGACCCACTTAGGTTTTAGGGCCTAACTGCCTAACTGCCCTTTGTAGAGCTCTAGAGTTTTAAGGTAGCACCTCAGGCTGTCTTTCCCCGACTTCTCGTCTGGGTGAGAGCTGTTGAAGAGAAAGTTGGCTAAAAAAGGCTTTGTTTTTATAAATATTAAATATGGAGCTTCCTTACAAGATTTTCATTTGTTATCTCTTTGAGACAGGGTCTCACTCAGTCACCCAGGCTGGGGTGCAGTGGTGCAATCATGGCTCACTGCAGCCTTAACCTCCTAGGTTCAGGCCATCCTCCCACCTCAGTCTCTCGAGTAGCTGGGACTACAGGCGTGTGCCACCATGCACAGCTAATTTTTTCATTTTTATTTTTTGTGGAGATGAGGTCTCACTATGTTGCCGAGGCTGGTCTTGAACTCCTGGGCTCAAGCGATTCTCCCGTCTTGGCCTCCCAAAGTGCTGGGATTACAAGCGTGAGCCATTGCACCACACCTAGATTTCTATTTTTTAAAATGTATATATATTAAAACATTTTTTTCAGGCCGGGAGCAGTGGCTCACAACATCCTTATTTTACAGGTGAGAAAACTGAGGCCTAGAAAAGTTGTGCCCAGATAGGTATAATCCTCGCCAAAGTCAGACCAAGTTCTTTTCTCTATCATGATGTTTCTCTGTAGTAGACTTTCCCCCCCCAAAACAACATAAAAACCTTCATTCTAGCTTTAAACACCCCCCAGAAATAAATTTAAAATTCTGCCTCTTTTTCAAAGGTTGAGTGAGGTGTATCACCATTGGGAGGGCGTGATGTTTTCTCTTGCCTTTAGTCACCATTAGGAGGGATTAAGGTTTATGCTCCAGTTTAGCTGTTGTGCCTGTTTAACCATTTCTGTTCAATTAAGAACAGGAATGGGTTGCGGGAGTTTGTAACAACACCTGCTTCTTGGAGGAGAATTACACCTTGGCCCTGAGGTGTCTGTTTCAAAGGGCCCACCCTGTCCTGTTTCCAAAGAAAAACGGGAAGTGGTAACACCTGGTAGAGCTGCATGAGCACGTGAGTGGTGGTGCAAATTCTAGGCTGGAGTCACTTCTTTGATGGGCTGCTGGAGCCTTTGGGAGCTTATGGTGCCAAGATCCTGCTCTACATTTTGGTGTCCAAAACTGCCTTCCATTTCCTCAATAATGGGTGAGAAACTGTGTCATGCCAGAGTAGCTAGCCCCGTCGCTATTAGAGAGGCTTTCTTTTCTCCTGGTACTGGTGCCTCCTTCCACAACACCATACAGCTGCCCACCCTGGCCATGTGCAGCCTGTGTTTCATGTCCTCACACTTTCTAAGACAGGACCTCCCCCAGAACAAAGCCTTGCCTTGGTCCTCCAATCCCTAATGGCCCCATCGTGACGAACAGACCCCCAAGGGTTGGACACAGTATAGGGGATTCTTATCAGACCAGGCCTGTGGTTTAAGCCACCAGTGGTGGCTCAGGATGGCCACGGTTAGCCTAAAAACCTGATCAGATTGCCATGGTATGTCCTACATGACCCTGGGAAGAATGTGGAGATCCTGGTTAGAAATGCCTGCATTTCTTTAAATCTTTACCTGCTGTATATAAACAGTTCCTGGAGAGTTGTTTTTGTTCATTTTAAACATTGCCATAAAATTGTTACTGTGTCTGATTTAATACTTTGCCTAGAACAAAGATACTGCCAAATAGAAATAGACTAAATACATTTCTAGCTTGGTGTCTGGCTTAGTCATAATAAAATATAAAACTAAAGGGGCAGCCGGGTGCGGTGGCTCACGCCTATAATCCCAGCACTTTGGGAGGCCGAGGCGGGCGGATCATGAGGTCAAGAGATGGAGACCATCCTGGCCAACGTGGTGAAACCCCATCTCTACTAAAAGTACAAAAATTAGCCGGGCATGGTGGCAGACACCTGTAGTCCCAGGTACTTGGGAGGCTGAGGTAGGAGACTCGCTTGAACCCGGGAGGCAGCGTTTGCAGTGAGCTGAGATAACGCCACTACACTCCAGCCTGGCGACAGAGCAAGACTCTGTCTCAAAAAAAAAAAAAAAAAAAACTAAAGGGGCTTTCTGCCCCCATTGGAACACACTGAAGATGCTCTGGGGAGTGATGAGCTGGCAAAGGGTGGTGTTCACAATGGCCCAAACACTTTACCCCACAGGTGTCATTTGAGGCCATTGCTTCTCATTCCTTTTGTAAGGTCATTTCCCATTCAGTCAACTAATTATCATTTCCCTCCATTTATAATATAAAACAACAGTGCTGCCAGAGGAGATAAAATTGAATAACACAGGCTTCTCTTCTTCTGGGGCTTTGCTTGACAGGAACATGGCCCTAGTAGGGTAGCAATCTTTCTGTGACTTGTGATACCAACTGCTACATGGGGAGTGAAGCTGTCAGATGTCTTGCCTCCTTCTTCCCTTCCCCCACACTGTCCCTCACTCCCTTCCCCGTCCTCACAGAGTAGCACTGAGAAGTATTTACTCAGCTGTGGCCTGGTAACAAAGCCTTGGTGCCCTAGGGATTGGAAGGGGTGGTGTGGTCATGCCCCGAACTATCCATGTCCTTCCGAGCATCTCTTGGCAGAGCAGCCTGGCTGAGGGTGAGTGTCATTTAGAGTGAGGCTTCACAACCCCTGCATAAAAGAACATAAAAACAATTGCAGCTGAAAATTGGAGAGTCCACACATGGGCTGTGGTATTCTCTGGCCTCTGTGGTAGTCCTATTGAGATCATGCAGCCAACAGACTAGAGGCTTGTAGCATTTCATTATCTTCAGCTCTTGTCCAGCACTGGCTCACTCAACCAACATACAGGCACTCACACAAATGAATTTAGACTGAGCCTCATTTCATCCCCCATAAATTTAGAGCTAAAAGTCTTTGACGTCAGGTTTTGGGGAAGGTTTTCTCTGAAGGAATGAATATATGGCCCCAGTTCCTTCCATCTGGCACTCCTCCATGGGTCTTCTTTAGTGACACCACTGTGATCCTGGCAAAGGTACCATTTCCCAGGAAGAGGAGAGGTATCCGACCTACAGCTATATTCCACCACAGTTCTGAGCAAATGTGGGCACGCGTGGTGGTCTGCAAGGAGGATGCAGAAATGACTAAGCTGCCCCCACAGTGCTTCAGAAGCAGGACTTGCCACAGCAAGAAGGCAGACCAGATGCCAAAAAGACATCCTCTTCGTACAAATGAGAATGAGTTAGCCCTTGAATATATTGGGGATCAATAATTTCTGACTAATTTTCTTAGCTGAAGTAAATTCATCTAACACTCTCTAGGATTAGAGTGGATATAACCAACAGAAGAATATTGTGAGTCAGGGCACTGCTTATCTTGAAAGCAGTAGTATTCATGCTAGAGTTGTAACAGCAATAAAGTGAATTTCTGTGAAGTGAACCCTAGGCTTCCTTTGGTTTTCATGGAAAAATCAGTGACACGGCCTGGCGCAGTAGCTCATGCCTGTAATCCCAGCACTTTGGGAGGCTGAGGCGGGTGGATCACCTGAGGTCAGGAGTTCGAGACCAGCCTGGCCAACATGGTGAAACCTCACCTCTACTAAAAATACAAAAATTAGCCTGGCATAGTGGTGCGTGTCTGTAATCCCAGCTACTCGGGAGGCTGAGGCAGGAGAATCACTTGAACCTGGGAGGCAGAGGTTGCCATGAGCCGAGATTGTGCCACTGCACTCCAGCCTGGGCGACAGAGTGAGACTCTGTTGGAAAAAAAAGGAAAATCGGTGATACATTCTTATGAAAAGAAATATTCAAGCTGATTGAACTGAGCACTTGGTGCAAAGGCCAACAAGCCCATGAAGTGTAGTACACTGGCCATGGTTTATCATGTTTACTGACAGTTACAGTACCTAGCACGTAGGGGATTTTCCTTTTTTCACACTTTACAACTCCTGGCTTTTCCTCGTACCCCTGTAAGTTTGCAGAAATGCCTCCTGTGCCTGGAGACCCCCTATCTTTGTGTTCACACAGTAACCAGAACTTTTTCCCTATGAATTTTTATTTGGGTCACTATGTGAGGCATGTCTTTATTTATTCATTCCTTCAACAGGTGTTTACTGCAATGCACCAGGTATTGTGCTAATTGCTTTAGCTAAGTTCAAAGATTCCTTAATTTCAGGACTTCAAGTTTTAATCAGTTAATAATTATCAAATAATGCTACCACTTATTGAGCACTTTGCTAACTTTTTCCAGAAAAGTGTATATATTACCTCTTTTGATCTTTTACAACAATTCCATTAGGTAGGTACTGTAGTTCTTACACTTTTAAGACAAGGAAACCAAGGTTCAGGGAAGTTGTACAGCTTGTCTAAGTCATGCTGGTGGCAAGTAGTGGAGCCAGGTTTTTGAAACCAGGTCACCTGATTGCAAAGTCAGAGTTCTGCACTAATACAACTGCACTGCCCAACTACCCTGTGCTGTTTAAAGTGGCCTGCCTAAAGGGTACCTGTATGTTTAACTTAGATAGAAAGTTTGTCTGTCACCTGGTGTGAATAATCCTAACATCAGAAGTCCTTCACAAACCAGCTGGATCCCACCTGCTAGGGTGGAACTTGCAGGACCTTCAGAGCCTGTGCTAGGCCTAGTTCTGAATCTCAGCCCTCTTCCTAGCTGTTTCCTTGAGAAAATGATTACACCTCACTGAGCCCTAGTTTCTTTATTTCTAAAATAATAATAGCAAGTACTAACAGATGGCCCTTATGATGGGTCAGACACTGTTCTAAGCACTTTACATTAACTCACAACAACCCTGCAATGTTCATACTGTCTTTTCATAGATGGGGAAACTGAGGCATGGAGAGCTTAAAAGTTAAGTAACTTGAAGTCAGTGGCAAAGCTAGGATTTGGACCCGAACAATCTAACTCCAAAGTCCATGCTATTAACCACAATGCTATTCTGTGCTGCCTCTGGAGCAGATAGGATCAAGGGTGTAAAACACCTCTGGTCTGGAGCCAGCCACACAATTGGTGAGACTAGTGCAAGGCTTAGAAGAAGAAAGTTTAGCAGTCTGACCACCCACAAAAGGAGACACACAAATTTGTGGAGAGTGCTCTGATTTTGATCTTACACCAAAGCCTTATTATGTCTTTGCCTTTGAACTTGCAGGACCTACTGGCTGACACTCTTCTAATTGTGGGGGGATTTCTAGAGAAGGTGCCTACTGATACACAATACTTACCTCCCCTGCACCTGCCAGGTAGAAGAGTGGCTGGCAGGTGGGTGCGGGTGAGAGACCACGGTGTGGCCACCAGCACAGTGGTCCCCCAGCCCATGTCCTCTGGCCTAACTGAGGCTGCTGTGCTGGAGCCTCAATCTTCCCTGTTGACAGTAATTAGAATTTTTCAGACTCGGTTTCTTACGTGGAAAATCTCAATTCACTTGAATTGTCTCCTTGATCCAGTTCATCTGGAGCTATTTAGTTCCTGCAGTTAGTTTGGAGGGAAAACAAGCTCTTAAGCCTCACACATTATAGCTGATAAGATCAAGGTGCTGACAATGTCAGCTGGGTAGGCTTTGGAGCCAGACTGCCTGGGTTTGAATTCCAGTTCTACCTCTTAAGTGTGCACAGTCTGAGTTTTTGTGTCTGTGAAATGAGGATAATAGTCGTGAAGATTAGTGAGGTGACATATGTAAACCCCTTAGAACAGTGCCTCCCCAAGACGAAGTGCTCAATAAATGTTAGCTGTGCTATTGTTAAGCCCCTCCTGCCATCGGCCTCCCTTCTCTCCCTCCCAGCCTGAGACCTCGCTCAGGGAAGACAGGTCCCCTTCCTCTCCCCTACCCCGGACCCTCCTCTCCTTGCTCACCAGCTTATTTCATCCCTCTAAACTTTCTCATCCTCATCTGTGAAGTGGGACTGGAAATAACGGAGTCTACTTCTTAAGGTAGTATGCTGTGAAGGCTAAGTAAGTTAATTGGTTTTAATTTTTTATTTATTTTTGGGGGGATGGAGTCTCACTCTGTCACCCAGGCTGGAGTGCAGTGGCATGACCTCAGCTCACTGCAACCTCTGCCTTCTAGGTTCAAGTGATTCTCCTGCCTCCCAAGTAGCTGGATTACCAGCACCTGCCACCATGCTTAGATAATTTTTGTATTTTTAGTAGAGATGGGTTTTTGCCACATTGGCCAGGCTGGTCTCGAACTCCTGACCTCAGGTGATAACCTGCCTCGGCCTCGCAAAGTGCTGGGATTACAGGCATGAGCCACTGCGCCCGGCCTAAGTGAGTTAATTCAAGAGCTGAGCACAGATCTCCATGACTACTCACTCTCTTTACAGTTATTGCTGGAGCACAAAGGGCTGCGAGAAGGGCCTTTGAGATCTTGGACAGTTCTAAGAGCCAAAGGGCCCAAAATAGACAGGAGCATTAGGGTGAACTGGTGCCCAAATGCAGGCCGCAGAAGCTAGGGGGACTGCTAGCTTGTTCATCATAATCGGGAGCCTGGAACAGAGCAGGTACATGGGAAGAGGAAGTGAGTGGCCACTGCAAGAGAGTGTTCAAAACGGATTTGGCTCAGGCAACCCAACAGAGAACTTTCAAGGCAGAAAACTTTTAGGTGTTTAAGTGTCCAAACTCAGCAACAGCCAGGCTCATGCCTGTAATCCCAGCACTTTGGGAGGCTGAGGCGGGAAGTTCAAGACTAGCCTGGGTGACGCACGAGACCCCATCTCTACAAAAAATGTTTGAGCGGGGGCGTGGTGGCATATGCTTGTAGTCCCAGCTACTTGGGAGGCTGAGGCGGGAGGATCACTTGAGCTCAGGAGTTCCAGACTGCAGTGAGCTATGCCACTGCGCTCCAGCCTGGGTAACAGAGTGAGGCCCCCATCTCAAAATTAATTAATTAATTAAAATTTAAAATAAAAAAACTCAGCACCAAGTACCTTCCTCCTCTCTTCTTCTCGCCTCCAGAATTTAAAAACAGAACCAAAACAAACTCTCATTGTTTGATGTTACTAAGTTCTAGACATTCTGCTGAGCACTTACATCATCTCTCTCACACTTGATTTTAACCCTGCAAAGCGTCAGTATCACTTGCATTTTACAGATGAGAAACTGAGACTTAGGGAGATTATTATTTGCCCAAGATTACATCCCTGGTAAATTGCAGAGCCAAAATTTGAATCCTAGCCTATGAAGCAGAAAGGGAGCAAGCTCCCATATGCCTATCAGTGTTCTGATTTTGCAACAAGTCTTACCACTCATAGTTCTCTCCATACCCACTGTACAACAGCTGAGGAGTGTCTCGAAGTAGCAGAAATCATCTCCCCTTGATATTAGCTGGTCACTACTTCAGTAGAATTAGAACTCCTCTCTCCACATCCCAACACAGAGTCTGCGTGGAAGAATAATAATAACTAATAGAACTACTCTCTCCACAATTAAAAGTTGTTTATTTGCTTGCATTTTCATTAATCTCTTTATCTGACTACTGTCCTCACTTAACATTTAGAAGAGTCAAGTTCCAGAAGTGGTGAGCAGAATGTATTCTGTTTTTCGTATTTTTAAGAGCTTTTGTTGTATTAGAGAAGCACGCGGTGATTTTTGTAAATCATTCTTCTGTCCTTGGAAGCAAGTATTTGAAGTACATGAGTTAGAATAATATCAAAAACCTGAAGAGGGCCTAGGGTCTAGAAACCAGGAAGCTAATGTTGATTCCTAGCATTGTCTTTCTTAATTAAGTAACTCCCTCTCTCTCTCTCATTTTTTCATTTTCCTTCATTCTGTTATCTTCCCAAGGATATTTTGTAGGTAATTTGGGGGATAAATGTAAGTGCCTATGAAACACTCTGACTCTCCTTAAGAATGCTATCAGATACATCCACCAAAGTTTAGCCTAGAAAAGCACTGATGATTCAAAGATAGAACTGTCCTTTATTTACTCCCTGCCCTGCCAGAAATCACTCTTCTCTTTTCTCTACATGGGGAGTTCCGGAGTGAGAATAAAGTGGGAACACATTAGATTCAGTGGCTTTTCTCCCTTCCCTTCGCCTTTTTCCTCACCCCAAGCCTGAGACCACGAGTGGCGATGACTCCCTCCCTTGAAGAACAAGACCTCCTGCCAGGCTGTGCCCGAGGTCAGGCGAGTGGGAAGGGGAGAGTGCCACAAAACCATCTTGATCCTTTGACCTATATTGACGCTGAGTCTGTTCCTTTGGTGTTTCTGACTTTGGCAGTGTGGTTAGTCAAACTCTCTGTCCCCACCTTGAATTAAGCTTTGATGAAAAAGTACTAGGAACCCAGGCCTTTCCCTGGAGATTTGGGGGTTTTTGTCTTGGAAAAGCATCAACCGAACTAACAGGGGCAGGAGATCTGGATTCCTGTGGCTTGGGCTAACTTAGGGCCAAAGAAACCAAGTGCCTATGATCATCATCTTCGTTCCCCAAATGTAGCCATGCCCTCTGGATTCCCTCCTCTCACTCATCCTCCTCCCAGTTAGGCAGGCTTCCGGGTGGATTGCTCTCACTTTAGCATTACCAGGCCCTTCCATACTCGAAATGCTTTGATATATGGTAATACTTACACATTCTTACTCCTTGGCTGATCTAAAATCTTTTGCCTTCAGTACATGCAGCAACAAACTAACTTAAGCATCAGTGTATTTCTTCTCCCTCAGGATCCTATAAATTTCTCTGAGATTCACCTCTCTGGGTTCTCTGCTGGACCACAGAGCCTCATCCTGGCTCACCTCTCCCAAAGCACAAAGCACTGCTTCTGTATATCAGGAATCATTTGGTTGCCTTGACTGTATATCTTGGACCTTTGTCTTGGCTTCCTATAATAGGATGACCAGATTTGTGTTCAGGCGTTCAAAAGAAGCCAGCCTGCTGCAGTACTGGATGACAGAGTAACGAAGTCTGTGGATTTCTATGCTATACTCTCCTCCCTACACAGCAAGACTGTTTGCCTTAGTACTGCTTCCAGATATTCTGTGGATGGTCTTTGGGCATGTGGTGGGAAATGTTACCATGCCAGAGAATTTCAGCACAGATTTAACTGGCTTTGAAATGACTTGTTCTTCCAGATTTTTATATACAAGGAAAACCAAACTAAAGGCTGATGAAGGTGCCTCTCTTGTTTGCTCTCTTCACCCGACCAATTTTCATACCAGTGAAGCTCCTTTGGTCAAAATGCTGTAACTGGATGCCTCCCACCCTGGAAAAGCTTTGTAGAAATACTGATCTTAAAGTCTCACACCTGGCGGTTAGAGACCAGCACACCCTTAACACTGACTTGCTTTTAAAAGAACAGCTCTACCAAGACCAGGTCTGAAACTCATGAAATGAACAAAAAGAGGGCAGTGACTTGAAATGCAGAGACCTAATGTGTTCCTGTCCCTTTCCACTCCAGATCTGCTGACCATGAAAGAATATCACTGTTTGCTGCAATTACTGTGTCCTGATTTCCCACTGGAGCTCACTCAGAAAGCAGCCAGGTACGTCTCCTGGACTCTTGAAACCAACTCAGCTCCCTGTGGGCCACTGCTTCCTAGAGAAACCTGAAGTGTATACAAGGGAAAAAAAGGAGCATTTAGGGAAGAAACTGGCAGTGGGAGAGGGGTCTATTTGGGATGTGCCCCAAAACATAATACATTCTGCATTTCCAAAGGGAAGCGAAATGATCCTTTGTGGTTTCTGTGGGGAGCCTCAGGGTCTGAAGATAGAGTTGGAGGGTGGTGAGATGAAGAGGCAGAAAAAGCCCAAACCCCTCCAATCCCCCCCCCCCACACACACCCTAGAGGATATTCTGAGAAAAGAGGGGCTGCATTTGTGTGTTTTCACGCTACTGTAAAGATACTACCCAAGACTGGGTAATTTATGAAGAAAAGAGGCTTAATTGACTCAGTTCCGCGTGGCCTTAGGAAACTTACAATCGTGGTGGAAGGCAAAGGGGAAGCAAGGACCTTTTTCACACGGTGACAGGAGAGAGAAGTACAGGCAGGGAAATGTCAGATGCGTATAAAACCATCAAATATCTTGAGAACTCACTCACTATCACAAGAACAGCATGGGGGAAACTGCCCATGTGATCCAATCACCTCCCACCAGGTCTCCCTCTCAATACCTGAGGATTACAACTCGGGTTGAGATTTAGGTGGGAACACAAAGCCTAACCATATTAGGGGCAAGGGTTGGCAGTGACCTGTGATGAAGAGTTGAGGTTGGGGACCGGAGGGGCATAAAGGTGATAAAGCCCCAGTTGAAGGAAAGGCACATTATATTATTTATGCCAGAAGAAGGTTTTCAAGATCAGTCCAGAACCAGGACTTGGCAGAAATAGTTAGAAGCCCCTAATTTCTGTTTTGGGTTTCACCATCATTCACAATTTTTAACCACATGAGGTAATTGGACTATGCCTCAGTTAACTTTTACTTACTTAACTCAAAACCTGAGCTAGGCCAGACACGGTGGCTCACGCCTGTAATCCCAGCACTTTGGGAGGCCAAGGCAGGCAGATCACCTGAAGCCAGGTATTCAAGACCAGCCTGGCCTACATGGTGAAACTCCATCTCTACTAAAAATACAAAAAATTAGCCAGGCATGGTTGCGCTTGCCTGTAGTCCCAGCTGTTTGGGAGGTGGAGGCAAGAGAATTCGCTTGAACCTGGGAGGCAGAGGTTGCAGGGAGCAGAGATCGCGCCATTGCACTCCAGCCTGGGCGACAGAGCAAGACTCCGTCTCAAAAAAAAAAAAAAAAAAACCTGAGCTAGGGTTGCAAATGGATATGTAGCAAAAATCATGTTTATTGAAGAATGCCTACCTTCCCTAAATGATATTGAATGCATTTACCTTCATTGTTCTATTTAAATTTGTTTACCTTAACTATCTCACCTAAGCCTTGTAAAAACTGTTACTTCCCTTTAAAATGATCCTTTGTGGTTTCTGTGGGGAGCCTCCGGCTCTGAAGACAGAGTTGGAGGGTGGTGAGAGTATTAGGCAAACAACAAAACACACACACAAATACATACCCACACTCCCACACACACCCCTAGAGGATATTCTGAGAAAAGAGGGGGCAAGGGTTGGCAGTGACTTGTGATGAAGAGGGTTGCAGTTGGAGACCAGAAGGGCGTGAAAGCAGCTGGGCGCGGTAGCTCATGCCCGTAATCCCAGCACTTTGGGAGGCTGAAGTGGATGGATCACCTGAGGTCAGGAGTTCGAGACCAACCTGACCAACATGGTGAAACCCCGTCTCTGCTAAAAATACAAAAATTAGCCTGGCGTGGTGGCAGGCACCTGTAATCCCAGCTACTTGGGACGCTGAGGCAGGAGAATCACTTGAACCTGGGAGGCAGAGGTTGCAGTGAGCCGATTGTGCTACTGCACTCCAGCCTGGGGGACAGAGTGAGACTGGACCTCAAAAAAAAAAAAAAGGGAGCGTGAAAGTGATGAGCCCCAGTTGAGGGAAGGTACGGTTACTGCTCACTTCACTGAAGTAGGAGCCGAGGCTCAGACGGGTGACAATGTTGTGCAAATATACTGATAGCTTGTAAGCAGCAGTGGTGGGACTGGAACCGCAGTCAGCCTGAATCCAGAGATGGGGGATCGGGAGCACAAGGAGTCTCCTCATGCTCCCACCTCCCTGTGTCATGGCGTCATTTCTGCTTTGTGGTTTGACCCACTGAAAACAAAGCTGCATTGGCTGCACTGCACCAAGAATCACCTCACTCCTTTTGAAACGTGCCAACCAGCTCCTCTGTTGACTTGGAAGATGGGAACTCCATTGCTCCCAGTGACAGACACCAGCCTCACGGTGGAGCACGGTGTTTTGCAGCTAACAGCTCATGACCTACTTTTGCTGGTCATGTGCAAAACCTGTTTAGTGATCACACACGCAAAATTTTGTAGGTTTTTTTCTCCCTCATTATTCAGTGGATAATTTTCTTTCCTGATGGCAACTGGCCACTGGTAAAAGCCGCAGTTCAGGTTTTATCATTTTAATTTATCTGCTATCCAATGGAGATTTGGATATTTTTTTTCTTCACTGAAAAAAAAAAGTATAGGAGATTATCTCTTGTAATTTAAAAGCAGCCAAATGGAGTTACCTTTAAATTTCCATGATCGTTCCCCTTTGGGCAGAAATCATTTTATTAAAAAAAATTTTTTTTGTTTGTTTGTTTTCTTTGAGACAGAATCTCACTCTGTCGCCCAGGCTGGAATGCAGTGATGCAATCTCGGCGGACTGCAGCCTTCACCCCACCTATCCCTGGGTTCAAGTGATTCTCCCGCCTCAGCCTCCTGAGTAGCTGGGATTATAGGTGTGCACACCATGCCTGGCTAATTTTTTTTTTTTTTTTTTGTATTTTTAGTAGAGACAGGGTTTCACCATGTTGCCCAGGCTGGTCTCAAACTCCTGACCTCAAAAGATCTGCCCACCTAGGCCTTCTAAAGTGCTGGGATTACAGGTGTGAGCCACCACAGCCAGCCTGGGCCCAGATTGTTTTAAGGAATATTCAGCCCCAAAATCTGGGGAGATAAACTCAGCATCCTTAAAGACTGAACTTAAGGCCGGGCACGGTGGCTGACGCTTGTAATCCCAGCACTTTGGGAGGCCAAGGCGGGCGGATCACGAGGTGAGGAGATCGAGACCATCCTGGCTATCATGGCGAAACCCCATCTCTACTAAAAATACAAAAAGATCAGCCGGGCGTGTTGGTGGGCGCCTGTAGTACCAGCTACTCAGGAGGCTGAGGCAGGAGAATGGTGTGAACCCACAACAACTATATCCTATATTCATTTGTTCATTTGTTTATTCATCAAATATTTCTTTTTAACAGCTTTTTGGGATACAATTCACATACCATACACTTCACTCATTTAAAGTATAAAATTCAGTGGCTTTTAATATATTTCCAGGGTTGTGCATCCATTACCACAGTCCATTTTGGAATGTTTTCATTACCCTAAAAAGAAATCCTACACCCCTTAGCCACTACTCTTCAGTCCCCACTCCACTGTTTTCCCCAACCCCAGGCAACCCCTAATCTACTTTCTGTCTCTATAGATTTATCCACTGGGCATTTCAAATAAGTAGAATTGAGGCCAGGCACAGTGGCTCACGCCTGTAATCCCAGCACTTGGGGAGGCCAAGTGGGGGGGATTGCTCAACATGGTGAAACCCCATCTCTACCAAAAATACAAAAACTTAGCCAGGCGTGGTGGTGTGCATCTGTGGTCCCAATTACTTGGGAGGCTGAGGTGGGAGAATTGCTTGAGCCTGGGGGGGCAGAGGTTGTAGTAAGCTGAGATTGTGCCACTGCACTCCAGCCTGGGCAACAGAGTGAGACTCTGTCTTTAAAAAAAAAAAAAATCAAATAAGTAGAATTGTATATGTGGTCTTGGCCAGGCATAGTGGCTCACGCCTGTAATCCCAGCAGTTTGCGAGGCCAAGGTGGGTGGATCACGAGGTCAAGAGATCGAGACCATCGTGGCCAACGTGGTGAAATCCCATCTCTACTAAAAACACAAAAATTAGCTGGGCGTGATGGCGCACGCCAGTAGTCCCAGCTGCTTGGGAGCCTGAGGCAGGAAAATCACTTGAACCCGGGAGGCGGAGGTTGCAGTGAGCCCAGATCGTGCCACTGCACTCCAGGCTGGTGACAGAGTGAGACTCCGTCTCAAAAAAAAAAAAAAAAGTGTTTTTTTGTGACTAGTTTCATGTTTTAGGTTGGTGTAAAAGTAATTGTGGTTTTGCCATTATTTTCAATGGCAAAGACTGCAATTACTTTTGCACCAACCTAATAGCACAGTGTTGTCATGGTCCACCCGTCTCGCTGTATGTGTCAGTGCTTCATTTCGCCAGATGTTTCTTGAGTGCTGATTTTGTGCCGGGAGTTATTCTGCAAATGAGGATACAGTCATGAATAAGATGTAGTTCCTGCCCCTCAAAGAACTTGATTTAGAAGGGGACTGCTTAGGTACTGGTCACTGGCTGCCACCACTCTGTGATGTATGACCTTGGTTTTGATCAATCACTCCAGAATACTGACCTCTTTTCCCTTTCCCGTGATGTGAGGGAGCTTATGAGAGTGAGCCTTCGATATGCATCTTAGCCCTCCCGCAGCCACAGCTTTGCATTTGCCCCGGCTGTCTCCTCAGACCCTTCCAAACAATCTGATACATGAAAGCACCACAAGATTTGAGTGTAGGTGGTAGAATCCTGTAAGAACCAAAAATTCTCGATACCAAGGTAGAATTGTACAGTTATTGATTCCAAGGGGCTTCTGGAATGGTATTCCTCTATTTGCGGCTGGAAACTTACCCACTCCTCACCGAGAGGCCTGCTGTTTGACAGAAACCCCAGACCTTTCTATTTGAGCAGGAGGAAGCATCGTAGCCAGTCCATATCAATAGCAGTCTGAGGGAATTATGGGAATGGCAGTAACAACAGAAGGGCCAAGGGTAACCCACACAGCACTGGCTGCAGTTAGAGATGAATTCAGAATTAAGATAAATTTGTTTTCTCAGCATCAAGCTTCTGTGTCAACCTTATCTCCTCCCAATGCCATGCTTTCCCCACTGTACTGCAGCTGGTGCATATGTAGAAATATTGTATGTACCCCAGAAAGCATCCCCTGATTTTGTAAACTATTCTCATTTTGTCCTGAAGGTCAGGGTCCCAGCTTCCCCACACACACACCTATGCATCTGATCAGAACTGCAAATGGAGGTGGTAGAGACTTCAAGGCAGTTACTATTCCTAGAAGAGGAACTACCCTCTCCCATCTCACTGCCAGGCTTACTTTATTCAGGACACTGAAGTCTGGGGACGGGCTGCAGAAGCAGGCTCCAGTCTGTGATGATGTGTGCGTAAAAGAATGTAATCCACAGGCAGCTGGAAGCCGGAGCCTGTTCAGGGGCATGGTGTCTCCACATGCGCCTGCCTTATGTGCTGCAAGCATCATGACCAGGCCCTGGGGCAGCAGGTGTGAGCTGGAAAAACAGGAAAAGAAAAAGCAAACAGACTCCATGACAGCAGCCAAGCCAGAGATCCCCTCCACCTCACATATTCCTGCAGCAACTGGAGTAGTTCTTTTATCCCCAAATGATCACCATAGCATCTCCCGCTCCCCATCCTCCATGGACTGGAAGCTTTCTGGATGGTTAAGAGCATGCAGTTGGAACCAGACTTCTTGAGTTCAAATCCTGGTTCTACAACATATTAGCTGTGCCCTTGAGAAAGGTATTTAATTTCTTTGAGCCTGTTTCCTCATTTGTAAAATGGGAATAATAATAGTTGTAATGATTGAAGAAGTATATGATGTGCTTAAAACGGTGGCTGGCACAGTGTAAACTTGTCATAATCATTAGAAGTTGTAATATTAACCTTGACCTAGAAGAACACAGGCCCCATGGCATTAGAAAGATCTAGTGTACATCCCACCTGTGCCCCATTAACTGGATGACCTTGAGGATATCCCTTAACTTCTCTGAGCCCTGTTTTTATATCTGTAAAATGGGGATGACAATAATAATAGTAACTAACTCATAGGGTGTTTGTAAGATTTCAGTAACACCAACAAAACCGTGAACATTGCTTACCACATTGTAGACATTAAATAAGTAATAATTTTTTTTTTTTTTAAGATAAAGTCTTGCACTGTTGCCCAGGCTGGAGTGCAGTGGCATGATCTTAGCTCGCTGCAACCTCCGCCTCCCGGGTTCAAGTGATTCTTGTGGCTCAGCCTCCCAAGTAGCTAGGATTATAGATGCCCGCTTCCACACCTGGCTAATTTTTTGTATTTGTAGTAGAGACAGGGTTTCACCATGTTGGCCAGGCTGGTCTCGAACTCCTGACCTCAAGCGATCCGCCTACCTCAGCCTCCCGAAATACTGGGATTACAGGCATGAGCCACCACGCCTGGCCAGTAGTAATTTCTTGCTGTTACAATTATGTTGGTATTATTAATAGTACCAGATTTTTTAAAAATGATATGTTCCTGGGTTTCCAAAGGCAATGCTTCCTGGCCTTTTTGCCTTCACAGCAATCAGAAAATAATATATAACAAAAATCTCCAGTAAAGACAAGACTTCTTGTGATTGGCCTGCAGGCTCTGGCCTCTTCCCAGCTGGGCCAAGGGGACCATCACACCTGTAAGTCATTTGAGGCCCAAGTGACAAAGGGTTGGGAAGCTCTGCTCCAAGGGTGAAGATTTAAAGCCCTGGTTCTCAAACTTGAGCATGCCTCAGAGTCACCTGCAGGGCTTGTTAAACCACACATGGCCGGACCACATCCCCAGAGTTCAGTAGGTTTAGGGCGGGGCTCAATAATTTATATTTCTAAAAAATTCCCAGGTGATACTGATGGTCTAGGAAACACACGTTGAGAACCGCTGATTTAAAGTATTGCCTGCCTTTTTTTTTTTTTTTGAGATGGAGTCTTGCTCTGTCATCAGGCTGGAGTGCAGTGGCGTGATCTGAGCTCACTGAGACCTCCGCCTCCCAGGTTCAAGCGATTCTCTCGCCTCAGCCTCCCAAGTAGCTAGGACTACAGGCACGCACCACCACGCCTGGCTAATTTTTGTATTTTTAGTAGAGACTGGGTTTCACACTGTTGGCCAGGATGGTCCCAATCTCTTGACCTTATGATCTGCCTGCTTCAGCCTCCCAAAATGCTGGGATTACAGGCGTGGGCCACCGCACCCGGCTGTATTGCCTGCATTCTTATTCTGGGTGGGCATGGTGGCACACGCCTGTAATCCCAGCACTTTGGGAGGCTGAGGCAGGCGGATCACTTGAGGTCAGGAGTTCAAGACCAGCCTGGCCAACATGGTGAAACCCCGTCTCAACTAAAAAGAAACCCTATCTCTACTAAATACAAAAATTAGCCGGGTGGGGTGGCACACGCCTATAATCCCAGCTACTCAGGAGGCTGAAGCAGGAGAACTGCTTGAACCCAGGAGGCAGAGGCTGCAGTGAGCTGAGATCACACCATTGCACTCCAGCCTGGGTGACATAGCAAGACTCTGTCCCCCCCAAAAAAATTATTTTAAAAATTTTATTATTTTTTGAAATGAGGTCTTGCTCTGTCACCCAGGCTGGAGCACACTGGTGGATTCATAGCTCGCTACAGCCTCAGACTCCTGGGCTCAAGTGATTTTTCCCACCTCAGCCTCCTGAGTAGCTAGGACCATAGGCACATTCTACAAAGCCCAGCTAATTTTTTATTTTGTAGAGATGGGGGCAGTGATCTTGCTGTGTTGCTTAGGCTGGTCTCGAACTCCTGGCCTCAGGTATTCCTCCCGCCTCAGCTTTCCATAAATTATTTTATTTTATTTTATTTTAAGATGGGGTCTTGCTGTGTTGTTGGGGCTGGACTCATACTCCCGAGCTCAGGCAATTTTCCTGCCTCAGCCTCCCAAGTAGCTGGGGCTACAGGTGCACACCACCACACCCAGCTAAGAACTTTTTAATAAAGAATTCCTACAAATTGGCCGGGCACAGTGGCTCATGCCTGTAATCCCAGCACTTTGGGAGGCCAAGGTGGGTGGATCACCTGAAGTCAGGAGTTTGAGACCAGCCTGGTCAACATAGTGAAACCTCCTCTCTACTAAAAATACAAAAAAATTAGCCAGGCATGGTGGCTGGTGCCTGTAATTCCAGCTACTTGGGAGGCTGAGGCAGGAGAATCACTTGAACCTGGGAGGTGGAGATTGCAGTGAGCCGAAACCGTGCCATTGCACTCCAGCCTGGGCAACAAGAATGAAACCCTGTCTCAAAAAAAAAAAAAAAAAAAAAAAAGAATTCCTACAAATCAATAAGAAAAAGATTAAGGATCTCAGTAGAAAAATAGTCCAAAGATATAAACAGGCAAGGCACAGAAGAACATTAGTAATAAACCTTTGGGCATATTTTCATGCCCACACTCACTAGTAATCAGGAAACTCCCAATTAAATTGAGATACCACTTCATACCTATCAAATTGGCAAAAATTTTAAAGTCTCATAATACAAATATTGGTGAGGATGTGAAACAGTGGGAACTCTCATGAACTGTGTGTGGGAGTGTAAATTGTTACAATTACTTTTGGACAATTTAGGCAAATTTTAAAAGCTCAAGAGCTACTCCTGGGAATAAGGAAACATGCAGTATTGTTTGTAATGGCCGCCATTGGAACAATCTGCATGTCCCTCTGCCGAAGGAAAGAATAAAGTGTGGCATATTCATACCATAGTTGTGGAATTCTTTCCAGCAGCTAAAATGAATAGCTATATATGCATCGATCCTGATGAATCTCAAAATATCAAAGTTACAGAATGACACAGAGTTTGAGAAAAAGCAAAACAAAGCTATATAATGTTTTAAGAACACAGACATTTGCATGAGTTAATTATAGTATAAAGACATGCAGAGGAATGCTAGACCCCCAAGTTTTAGTAAATCATGGTGATCCCCCCAGGAAGAAAGGTAGAAGATAGGATGAGGGAGGGGTGCACAGGTGGCTGAAATGGTATCTGTAATGCTGCATTTTACAAAGGTTTTAAAAACTGAAGCAAGGATAGTAAGACGTTATGGTCTGATAAAATTGGCTAGTGGGGACACAGGTGTTTGTTACATTATTCTCTGTAGTTGTCTGAGGTTCTAAACATTTCCTTTAAATAAATGATGGGGGGATTAGGTAGAGAGCAATGAGAGCAAAAAGCATTTCAGGGCAAGTAAGCGGCATGGAAAAGAAGCGAGGCTCTCACCAATGATGGCCTGGAGGAACCAAGAGAAGCCAGTAGGTCTGGAGTTTGAGGCATTTGAGGGCAGAGGGAGGGAAAGTGGGGCTTTACAGGCCATACATTGGGTTTGGGTCGTTATTCTAAGGTCTGTGGACCAGTTCACCCTTAGCTCTCAGGCTTCTTGGGAAGTTCCAGAGTAATGAGGCCTTCAGGCTGTCTGCAGGGAAGCAGCAGCACCTGGGCCAAAGCTTCCAGTCCTTCTGGGGGCAGCTGCTCTAACAAACACTCAGGCTGGGAGAAGGGAAAGGGGCAGCAGGAAGGCTTCATTACCACGAGACAGCACAGAGTCCACTCTTTCTTACCAGAAGTGGCTGCAGGTGGTCTCAGAACTGTGACTAGCGTCAGAGAGGCCTGTATTTGAATTATAGCTTTTTCGCTCCTAGTTTGTAACCTGTGTCAGGTTTCTTAATTCCTCTGAATGTCTGCGTTCTCCATAAAGATACTCACTGAACTGACCTCATAGGATTAATACGAGCAGAAAATGAACTTATGAGTGTGTAGTGCTGACAGAATAAGCCCTTAGTGAATATTCACTATTATCATCATCATCATATTGTTTCCCACACCCTCTGGATCAAGCGTCTTAGGCATTTCAGGGCAAGTAGGGTTTGGGGTACCCTGGAGGTGCAGGCTGGAGCCAGGGCAGAGCAATGACCTGGACACCCCATGCCACTTCAAGGGCCTAGGCTAGAGGCAGCTTGTGCAGCACGAGTGTGCCTCCAACACGGTCCAGAAGGGGAGCAACCCTCAGGAAATGGCCCAGGACACCTTCGTAGCAGCCTTTTTCCTCCCACCTGGGGGAGGTAAGCAGACATCAGGTCATCGCTGCTTCTCTCATGGCCCTGACATTCAAACAAAAACCCTAGAGGTGCACTGTGAGCCCAAACAGACATGGGGACACCCTTCAGCCACCCCATGACTGACACCTTGACCTGGGGACACCCTTCAGCCACCCCATGACTGACGACTTGGGGACACCCTTCAGCCACCCCATGACTGACACCTTGACTTGGGGACACCCTTCAGCCACCACATGACTGACACTAGTCATGTGACCTCCTCAAAGAAGTCCAGTCATGGAAAGTGGCTCTTCTTTCTGGCTGTGGCTGAGGGCTGGCTTCCCCCAAAAGTAAACTGGAAACTAGATCGCTGGCTTCCGCCGGAGACCTCTGCCTGGTGGATGCTGGCAGCACGCACTTCCTCTGGGCCCTATTTTTATTTGCTCTTTTGGGCTCTCCCAGCACTTCAAGCCAGATAGAATATACGTACTGATTATAGCCGGCGCTCATTCTGAGCACCTGTTAGACACTAGCATATATAACATCATCATGCTGACTCTCCACCAGAATCCTGGAAAACAGGGACTATGATTACATCTTCTTCACAGATGAGGAAACTGAGGCTCAGAGGGAAACTGTCACTTGGCCAGTGAGTGGTGGAACTGGGACTTAATCCTGGGGTCAACTAATCCAGAACTTCAGGAAAACGGGTGCAGCCCATGCCACTAGACCAGGGAAACTGACCCTAATTAGGGGTGAATAGGAAGTTGGCAAGTCAGTAGGTTCAGGCTGGAAGCTGTTGCTTCCTTGGCACCCTTAGAACTCCCAGCCAGACTGCCTATCCCAGCTGCTGGAAGTCAGCAGGGGAGGGAGAAAGTGGCCAGTCTCAGACCAGCCACGTGCTCTTTCTCCACTCCAGTTGCCTGTCCTAGCCTCCACCCCACACGTGCTTCTGCTCAGCACAGCCTGAACCAAAGTGCCTCTACTTCTCCCCCAGAGTCCCTCTCTCTAGCCCCGAGGCATGGCCCGCAAGGGTCCCTCCATGATCCAATAGATTTGTGCAGACTCTCACTGGCAGCAGCTCCCTGTTGGCTCCACTTCAAAGCAGGGGCGGCCGGGCACCTCCAGGTGTCAGAAGCAGCTGGCACGTTAGCAGAAGGCCTCTGGCAGGAAGGGGTGTTGAGCCAACTGCCAGCAACTGGAAAACAGCACATGAGGATGACCTCGTCTCCAAGAAGATTCTTTCCCGAGCCGTCTAGGAGTGGCAATGAGCTTGAGTTCAGAAGGAAGGAGCTGTCTGTGGGGATAGAAGGGTTGCAGGCAAAGGCAAAGAGGCAAAGACAGACCAGGAGCTTCCTGCTTGCCTTTCCCCACAGTTTTGCTGATTCCAAAGCAAGATGCAGATGCCCACAGCTAGAAAGATCCCATAGGCGGGTTAAAGACACAGATGCCTAGAACTTTCATGGTCTCAGCATTCATTTGGAGATGGACAGCACAGCATATGGTGTGATTAAAAGCAACTTTCAGTAAGTCTTCTGCAGCCATAGACCTCTGAACATCAAACTGTCCCCCCACTAGATTTAGCACTAACAGGAGGAGCTGTTAGTTCTGTCCACACTTGGGACAACACTGTCAGAGCTGGAAGAAGCCCTTTGGGAAGTATGAGCCTTCAAACTTTTGCTTGAACATTTCTGGCAATACACATCTCATTCCTTTACAAATCAGCCACGATCCTAGAACTAAGCAGCTTGAAAACGTCTCTAGAGCCAAACTCTAGGTCCCCGTGGCATCTCCCCAAGAGGCAGTCCTTTCAGAGTTGGGTCTCAGCCTTCACTTCCTCCCTAGTCTTCGCTTCTAAGCAAAAGATCTAAATGCAGTCATTTATCCAGTATCCTGGTTTTTAGACTGTCCATCAGCCTGACCCCTTCTCCAGGACTCTAGTTTACTCCCCTTAAACAGACTGTCCAGCCTGAAAGTGGTAGTATTTGAATGACAGCTCTTTGCTCCTAGCTTGTAACCTTCGCCGAGTTTCTTAATCCCTCTGAATGTCTGCATTCTCCATAAAGATTCTAAGTATCTTTATGAGAGGGATTAAGAAACTACTCCAGGTGTCACCTGGCCAGAGGAAAAGGGGACCATGGCTTCTCTCACTCATTTGTTCATGCATTTCTTCATTCAACAGACATTGACTGAGCGCCTACTATGTGCCAGACACCATACCAGAGTCAAGCCACAAGCAGGGAGACAGAGGTGTCACTTGGTAGATCTTATGTTCCCAGGACAATGACAACAGTGTGAGGAGGTTGCCGAGAACTGCAGAAGCCAGTAGCAGGGGGGCCTATTCTGGGCTGAGTTAGAAAAGGTGCTTTCCTCTTTCATCTTCCCCGAGGTGCTGTGGAGGCTTCAGCCTGAAAAATACGGAGATATCCGGTAGGTGAGGAGGAGGCATGGAGGGCAGGGAGCATCATGGCTAGAAGGGACAGGGGGCATTACGGCTGGAGGGACAGGCTTGTCTGCAGGGCGTGAGTAAGGACAGCTTCGGAGAAGACGGAAGGACTGGTGTGGCCAGAATGCAGTGGGGGAGTCGAGGGAAGCAGGGGGCAGATGGAGTGGGCTCACAGGCCAGATCCAAATGGGGGAACATGTCCTAAGGGCGATGGGAAGACCGTGAAGGTTTTTTTTTTTTTTTTTTTTGACATGGAGTCTCGCTCTGTCACCCAGGCTGGAGTGCAGTGGCGCAAGCTTGGCTCACTGACTTGGCCACCTCCCAGGTTCAAGCGATTCTCCAGCCTCAGCCTCTCGAGTAGCTGGGATTACAGGCGTGAGCCACTGTGCCTGGCCTCTGTGAAGGGTTTCCAACACAATGGCAAAATGGTCACATTCACATTTTAGGAAAATCTTTCTGACCACAGGATGGATACTCAATTAGAAGAAGGCTCACGCCTGTAATCCCAACACTTTGGGAGGCCTAGGTGGGCAGATCATGAGGTCAAGAGATCAAGACCATCCTGGCCAACATGGTGAAACCCCATCTCTACTAAAATACAAAAATAAGCTGGACATGCTGGTGCACGCCTGTAGTCCCAGCCACTCGGGAGGCTGAGGCAGGAGAATCGCTTGAACCTAGGGGGCGGTTGTTGCAGTGAGCCTAGATCAAGCCACTGCACTTCAGCCTGGCAACAGTGAGACTCTGTCTCAAAAAAAAAAAAAAAAAGCAAGAGGAGTAGTTGCAGGGAAACTGGGTAGGAGGTCATGCCATCATCAAGAAAAGACAGGTGAAGGCTGGGGCTAGGATGGTGGCTGTGGACCTGGACGGAAGTAGATGGATTCAAGAGAAATTTCAGCAATAGCATTGATAGGACTTGGTGACTGGTTGATTGGCTTGGGGCGGAGGGTGGCGGGGGGGGGGGACGTTTCCAGGATGTGTAGTATGCCCCACGTTTCTGGTTGAGGAGAGTCATAGCCGGTGTTGCTGTTAACACAAGCTCAGATCCATTTGGCTTTTTAAAAGGTAGCCAGTCTTACTGCTTGCAGTCGAAAAAAAAACTCTCAGTCCTTTATACATGTGCTGCTGGGATCCAGCCACGTGTCCCTCAGAAGGAAAGCCCTCGCCTCTGTCTGCGCCCCCTTCACTCGCCCCCTACTCCCTCCTGCTCGGCATATGTTTCAGCTCCCCAGTCTCTGAGTCTCAGACTCTTCACCTGTAGAATGGAAATAACAATAAGACCCACCCGTAGGACTGTTGTAGAATAAAATTTAGTTAATGTAGTCAAATGCCTTAATAGCCTGCCATGAGGTAGGGTACTCAGGAAAGATACCTGCCTCTACAGGTGAATCACTTGAGGTCAAGAGTTCAAGACCAACTTGGCCAACATGGTGAAACCCCGTCTCTACTAAAAATACAAAAATTAGCCAGGCATGGTGACAGGCACCTGTAATCCCAGCTGCTAGGGAGGCTGAGGCAGGAGAATCACCTGAACCCAGGAGGCGGAGGTTGCAGTGAGCCGATCTGCACCACTGCACTCCAGCCTAGGCAACAGAGCAAGACTCAAAAAAAAAAAAAAAATCTGCCTCTATTGTTACCCGTATTACAGGGCACCTGCAGGGCTGCCCTGCTCTGACAGACACTCCTACCCTCCCACGGTGTGTTCCCCCTCTTCTGCAACGGCCCATCTCCAAAGGGACTGCTGATGTTTGAGGTCAAGATGGCCCCTAGCAGAAAGCTGCAGACCACTTCTGAGGCTGGAAGGGTGTGCCCTGTTTACAGCTTCTAGTCCCATCTGTGGCTGAAAGAGGAAGATGCTAGTGGCACTCAGCATTAAGGCTTCCACGAGGCTGTGAGGCAGGGGTAGCCCTTTGGAAAGTATGAGCTCAAGGTTCTGCTCCGAGGCAGGCTCTGGAATGGGCCTATTGGTGAGAATTGCAAATGGAGGTAACTTCTGCAATTGCAGTGGCCGACGGTGGTGCTACTTTGTGAATATACTAAAAAACTGAACTGTACACTTTTAAAGGGTGACTTTTATGGTGTTTCATTGTATCACAATGTAAACAAATAGTAAGTGGAAGTTGCTGCTATGGGAGTGCTGTGTTCCAACTGATGATCAACAGAAGCCACGGAACACAGGGAAAGGCTTGGGCTCCCTGGCGGTTTCCTGTTTGGGGATATCACAGCCCAGCGCTGTTCTGTCGTAATTCACTTCAGACTATTGGGGCTCCAGCTGTCCTGAGAGCAAGGCAGTCAGGGAAAGTCAGTGGCTTCTCATGTCCAGAGCCTTTGCCTGCCCTGCTGAGCCTGCCAAGGAAAAGCTTTGAGGTGCTGGTGGCCCTCGCTCCCTGAGCGCTCCTGGGAGAGCTCACTCTTCCTCTGCAGTTTGGAGGTCTTTGCTAACCCCAGTCCTCTCTAGCTGCCCGCTCTCTGCTGTCTCCCTGCTCCCCCAGTCCAGATGTCAAAACAGATTCTGCCATCTGGGTGGGGAGGGAGCGGTTTTGCTGCCTGGGTTTCCCTCGGGTTAGGAGATGGGGTAACCCCTTGGCCTTTGGCACTGCACTTAGTCCTATGAACTACTGACGGAGGGACCAGGGCACCCTCTTGTGGCCCTCAGCGGCACTGCTTCTTCCCGCCCTCCGGCCTTGAATTTTGTCCAGCTGGAATTCTAGTGTTGGACTCTGGTGGTGGGGGCCCCTGTTGCTCTCCCCGGGAGATGCCTAACATATCAGTAACAAGAGGGAAAATAAATCAGCCACAGAAACTAAGAGGTAAAATGTTAGTGCTTTTGCTCTGTAGCTTTATTTTCAAAGAGGCAGTGTGGTCTCACGGAAGGTGTGTGGCCTGTGGAGTCCAGCGAGCTCCCCAGCTGTGTGGGTGACTTTGGCAGGCTGACCTCTGAGCCTCAGACTCCTCACGTGTAGAATGGAAATAATAAGAGCCACCTGTAGGATTGCTGCGGGATAAAATTTAACGAACACAGTGAAATACCTCAATGGCCTGCCACGCAGTAGGGTACTCAGGAAATGGCACCTGCTTCTATTGTTATCTGTATTACAATAAACACTAGGCAGGAACCCCTGTCTCTCTTCAGGGAGATCGCACAAGGGGAGTGGCCCCACAATGTCGCAGTCTCTGTGAAGCCCTGTCCCCAGCAGTGAGCAATCCTGGCTTTCTCCAGGGCTGATCCAGTTGCCAGTCTGGGAAACCCCTGACTCAGGGAAGTGGGGAGAGATTTAGAAAAATACAAGAGAGAGCAAAAGTAAACTTTTTTGGTTTTTTTTTGACAGGGTCTCTCTCTGTCTCCCGGGCTGGAGCGCAGTGGTGTGATCTCAGCTCACTGCAACCTCCGTCTCCCAGGTTCAAGCGCTTCTCCTGCCTCAGCCTCCCGAGTAGCTGGGACTACAGGCGCCCACCACGCCCAGCTAATTTTTGTATTTTTAGTAGAAGTGGGGTTTCACCATGTTGGCCAGGCTGGTCTTGAACTCCTGACCTCAAATGATTCACCCATCTCGGCCTCCCAAAGTGCTGGGATTACAGGCATGAGCCACCGCGCCTGGCCAAAAACAACTAAAAAAAAAAAAAAAAGAAAGATAAAGCCAGAAGGGCCTTATCAGAAACAGACTGGGGGCCTGCCCCACCCCATCCGATGGCTCGGCGCCTGCCTGGCATGTGATGGAGCCCAGCAAGCGCTCGTCTCCTTTTCTTGTCCTGGCTCAGATGAGGTGCTGAGCACAGGATGAGCATAGCCTTGGGCTGATCCCTTTATGAGTCAGACGGTTTTCTTCCTGTGAGGTGGGTCCTCAGTGGGAGGGACTAGAGACAGGAAAACCGTGGGGTGGGCAACCTGTGAACGTGGACAGCAAGGAGGAGCAGGGCAGAAGCACAAGATGAGTGTGGGTTTTGACCCTCACAAGTGCAGATTCCCCAATAGCTCTTTGCCCTTTCCCCTTGTCTGCCATCTGTGCCCCAGGGTGGAGGTGTCTGTCGCTGTTCTGGCCCTTTCGTAGCTTATTAAATCTCAGTATTACTTGCCAAGACCCTTTAAACCCCTTAGCTGTTCTTTTTGCCTTTTCTGATCAGCTGTATTTATTCTGAACTAAATGGTCCTCACAGCAGAATGAAAGGATTTACTGCTTAAGTATATGAAAAGAAAGCTTGGCTGCATTACAGTTGCGCCCTCTCCTTGCCACCCCCTGTCCATGCTCCATCCGCTAGCTGGTGCCACTGAGACTGAACCAGGAGCCCGCTCTGGATACAATGTGGTCAGTTCAGTTTGGTGGCAGAGTCCAATTGATGGAGCAGTGAGGTGACTGGGAGGGGCTTGCTTTTGGGAGCCCCCTCCTAAATGTCCTGCTGCCCCAGGGGAGACTGGCAGCCCAGGAACAGCTCTCTCTCTCCCCCTCCCCTGCACTTTTCCCTTCCTCCCTCCCCCCTCTCCCTCCCCTCCTTAAACCTCGCCCCCATTCTCTCTCTCAGATTCTCTCTCTCTCCCCTTCAGGATTGTGCTCACGGACGATGCCATGGACTGCTTGATGTCTTTTTCAGATTTCCTCTTTGCCTTCCAGATCCAGTTTTACTACTCAGGTGAGTGTTCCGGGGCTCCATGTGGCTCTGCACAGGACCCTGCCTCCCTGTCCCGCCCTGCTGCCCTGCCCATCTGTGTGCCTGGCACGCACGTTTCTCTTCCCCACTTCCTTTGGGGGTGTGCTTCACTGCAGGTCGCTAACAGATTGTCTAGCGTTCAGTGGTGGTCACAAGATTCAGTCTGCAGAGCCGACTTCCTCAGCCTCCTGAAGACACTGAACACCGCGGTGTTTTCAGTTAGCAACACAACAAATCAGTTTAAGTGATAATGACAATAACAACATCCATAGCATCCACAGCTTCACTGCTTACTGAAAACTTACTATGTCCCAGGCACAGCACTGACTTTAATCTTGACAACAGCCTTGAGAGAGAGTCCTTTCAGAGACAAGCTCACAGAAGTAAGTAGCCAGTCATGCAGCTCATAAGCGGTGGAGACCAGACCTGAAGGCTGACTCCAAAGCCAGCGTTCCCAAGCTCGCTGCTATTTTACTGCCTTCAAGGGTCTCTCCCTTGGCAACTGATCGTGCGTTTGGGTGCACATTCTCCTCCACCCCACAGCTTTAAAAAAGCACACACCAGTCCTTTGTCACACTCCCACTCTGCTCCCCAATTCACCCAGCTGCACCCTTAAGTCTCTCTGGAATCAGATGGAATAAATATAGACAAATAAATATAAATATACACCAGCTCACGCACAGAGACATCAAATGGAGTGCTGGGTTTACAGATTGCTGACTACGTTCATAAACAAACTTGCTTAAAACAGGCTCTTCCAGTAAATAGAAGGCTGTCCTTAGCCCTAGAGGTGGCCTCTTCCTGCCAACTGGTGTCCTCAGCCAGCCCTGGCCTCACTTGGACGCCACATTCTGTTTACCTGATGGCAGCCCAAGGGCTGTACAGGCAAGGGCTGGAGGCTGGGGTCTCACCACCTGCTCTTAGCAGCACCAGTCATTTCCCATTTCTCTGAAGCTCTTGGGCCCTAGAGAGGGAGCAGCCATGTCTGGGAGAACATTTTCCCCTCACTGTCTCCCTAGCCCTCTTCTCACAGCGCCCCCAGAGGGATGGGACAGCCACCACATTGGGCTGGGAGCATTACTGACACGGCCCAGCAGTGTGTGTAGAGAAGAGATGGGCCATAAGTCAGCAGTTCTAACAATGGCTCAACTATGAAATTTGAAAACCATTTCAAATGACTGACTCATCAGCAGCTTCCAGGCTTTCTCTGTTCCTCGCTGGTATTCCAACACGCCTTCTCGAAGTGGAGGGGCAGGTGGCCGTACAACGTGGGGCTTACCCGTGGGAGCATACTCATGTTCACTCCTCCAAAAAATATTTATGGCCTTCATATGTGCCAAGCACAGGGCTAGGCAGGAGAGGCCAACAAGGCATGACGCCGCCTTTGTGCATTCCAGCAAGGAGACAGATTAGACAATTAATGACACAGAAAGCTCCTCACTGGCCAAGTGCCAGAAAAAAAGCCTACGGTGCCATGAAAGTGTGCAATGGCAGGTCTCCCCTGCTCCAGAACAACTGAGCCAAGGATGGGACATTTGAGCAAAAACACAGATTACTGTCATCTCTCATCAGTGTGTTGTCAAACAAGGTTGAGAACTTCTGCTCTCAGGACGCCATGCCCTGAGCACTGAGGCTGGTGTGGAACTGGGCTGACTGAGAAGGGAGGACATAGTGAACAGACAAACCATGTCCTCCCTGCCTGAGCTGTCCACACCCCCGCCCCCACGGTTCCAGAATTCCTGGACAGTGTGGCTGCCATCTATGAGGACCTGCTGTCAGGCAAGAACCCCAACACAGTGATTGTGCCGACATCGTCCAGTGGGCAGCACCGCCAACGACCTGCCTTGGGCGAGGCCGGCATGCTGGAGGGCGTGGAGGCGTCGCTGTTCTACCAGTGTCTGGAAAACCTGTGTGATCGGCACAAGTACAGGTGAGGAACGGGCATGCAGCCCCCAGCCCCCCAGGGGCTCGGACTGCCGCTGCGGAACAGAGCTCCGCAGGATGTTCTGTGCAGCCCAGGCATTCTAGGGCCCTTGCTGGTCGTAATGTAACCGTCCCATTTGCCCGCAAACCAGTTGTTGACTGAAAGGCTCCCAATTAGCTCACTTCCAAAGGACTGCGTTCACTCAGGCAAGACCACTGTAGTTGACCGATTTACTGGGTGACAGACTGGCCTTAACATTTTAGAGAGAAGGAAAGAGTACTCCTTGCATAAAACTTTCCTACACAAAGAGAGGGGTAAGCTGTCCTGTGTGGCACAAGTACCCTTAGGGACCGAGCACGGGTTTGGTTTCCTGTAGAACCATTTCCCACCCCCACTCCCCGCCCCGGTGAGAGCACCAGTTGGTGAACGTACCAGCCCCTCCTGACCACAGTGAAGGCCTGGACCCCCCAGGGCCTTGGGGCTCCTAAGGCAGGTCCCTGGCTTGGCTGTGGGTATCCTCGTGAACCTGAAAGTATGGATCAGAGGCGGCCCTGAGGCTGGCTAGGCTCTGAATGTGGCATCTCTCCTTCTTAGCTGCCCACCCCCAGCACTTGTCAAAGAGGCCCTCAGCAACGTTCAGAGGCTGACCTTCTATGGATTCCTCATGGCTCTCTCAAAGCACCATGGAATCAACCAAGCCCTCGGTAAGTCAGAGCTAGCAGCCGTCAGCCTCTCCTGCCGCACAACACAGGGAGCAGCTGGCCTCCGTTGGCAACACGGCTCCATGGGGGAAGGGGCATCACCATCTCTGCCTTGACTTCCCAGGGCCAGACTCAATCCCAGGGAGCAGGACCATGGCGACAAAACATGGCTCTTACACATTCCCCTGGTAGGGGACCGCCTTCCCTGCCTGCGGCCCTGCCCCAACATGAAACCACCTCCCCACAGCAAAGGCGCCCAGCCCCTCCTCAGAGAACCCCAGCTCTGCTTTGGGGAGCGGCCTGCAGGTGGGGCAGACACAGGACTATTTACTCAGTAGCGCTAGAGATTATATATCAAAGAGACCTGAATCCCATTTATAAACAGGGCAAAGGTGTGTCTGTGGAGACCTTTTTTCCAAGCTGAAAAAAAAAAAAAATCTGATTAATCTGAAAGGGAGAAAAACAAAAGTGGGGGAAGCCTGCAGTGGCCCAGTTTTTCCTGCCTGCTGTTTTTTTTCACTGAGCCTTCTCCATCCACCCCACTGTTCCCCCTCCCACAGCCACTGCTCTCGTAAGGCAAGAGCCAGTAAGCCTCCATTCTACTAGAGTTTAAGGGTTTTGGGTTTTTTTGCTTTTTTGTTTTGTTTTGTTTTGTTTTGTTTTGAGACAGGGTCTCGCTCTGTTGCCCAGGCTGGAGTGCTGTGTACAATCTCAGCTCACTGCAGCCTCAACCTCCCGGGCTCAAGTGATGCTCTCACCTCAGCCTCCCTAGTAGCTGGGACTACAGGCATGCGCCACCATCTTGGAAAATTTTTGTGTTTTTTGCACAGACTGGGTTTCACCATGTTGCCCAGGCTGGTTTCAAACTCCTGGGCTCAAGGGATCCCCTCACCTTGCTCTCCCAAAGGACTGGGATTACAGTTGTGAGCCACTACGCCTAGCAAGGGGTATTCTTTTGTGTCTCGAGAGATCTTCCTGCTGTGCTTGGGATCCCAGGTGCCTGAGTCTCAAGGAAAAGACACACAGCATCCCCCTTCCTTTTGCCAGTTGAGGGAATGGGATTAAGGGAAGGAAAGTTAACATTCACTAAATGCCAACCACAGCAGGCTAAGTACTGTGCTGGATGCTTTATATTTTACACAATATACAGTTAGCCAGGGATGCCCTGGGGTACACAAGCACAGCCCCAGCAGGCTGAACTGCACGCTACCCACAGCCTGGTTATGCTGAGTCAGTGCTTGGGGCACGCACAGGTCTGGGGAGCCCTCAACTAACTGAAGTGGGTAGCCAAGGTTACCCGCCGGACTAAGACTAGAACGGAGGCAACTGACAGGCCGGGCATGGTGCCTCACGCCTGTAATCCCAGCACTTTGGGAGGCTGAAGCAGGTGGATCACCTGAGGTCAGGAGTTCAAGACCAGCCTGACCAACATGGTGAAGCCCCATCTCTACTGAAAATACAAAAATTAGCTGGGTATAGTGGCCCGCACCTGTAATCCCAGCTACTCTGGAGGCTGAGGCATGAGAATCGGTTGAGCCCAGAAGGCGGAGGTTGCGATGAGCTGAGATCACGCCATTGCACGCCAGCCTGTGCGACAGAGCAAGACAGTCTCAAAAAAGAAAAAAACAAACAAACAAAAAAAAAAACAAGCAAAAGAGTCAGGAATCAAGAGTAAGGGGGAGGCGGGTGGGATCTGCCCTGGTGTTCTTTCATACTCCTAGTTATGACCACCCTTTCTTCCCACCAGTAGCAGCCACTAGGAAGGAGAAGGAAAAGCCAATTAGCAACTGGGTCACAGCCTGGACTAACCTCATCCCCCTTTTCTAAGGGCTTTTAAAAAGGACACTGGCTGGGTGTGGTGGCTCACGCCTGTAATCCCAGCACTTTGGGAGGGCGAGGCGGAGGATCACCTGAGGTCAGGAGTTCGAGACCAGCCTGGCCAACATGGAGAAACCTCATCTCTACTGAAAATACAAAATTAGCCAGTTGTGGTGGCACATGCCTATAATTCCTGCTACTGGGGAGGCTGAGACAGAAGAATCACTTGAACCAGGGAGGCGGAGGTTGCGGTGAGCCAAGATCGCACCATTGCATTCCAGCCTCGGCAACAAGAGCAAAACTCCATCAAATAAATAAATAAGCAAGCACTAATAGCCAGACATGGTGGCTCCACCTGTAATCCCAGCATTTTGGGAGGCTAAGGCAAGAGGATCCCTTGAGCCCAGGAGTTAACGACCAGCCTGGGCAACATAGGGAGAACCCCATCTCTTTAAAAAAAAAAAAAAAAAATTAGCTGGGTGTGGTGGCATGTACCATTGGTCCCAGCTACTCAGGAGGCTGAGGTGGGAAGATCGCTTGGGCATGGGAGGTCGAGGCTGCAGTGAGCCATGATCACTGTACTCCAGCCTGAGTGACAAAGCAAAACTCTGTCTTAAAAAAAAAAAAAAAAAAAGTCACTCTCATTCAACCACTTTTACTGTACACTAACGCTGGGTTGTTGGATGGAAAGGGAGACAGAAACAAGCATGTGGTCTCAGGCCTCACCTGCATCTCCAGCTTCTAAAATAGAAATCTGGATACGCTGGTTGACGCGTCACGGAGAAGGTCAGCCCTGTTCCCTTAGTCCCCAGGGCACCCCACAAACGAGAGGGTTCTATGAGATGTACTTTGAAAACCACTAACTTAGGGCAAGAGGGCCCAGGAGACATCATCTGAAAAAGATTTGGACAAAGGGGAAATCTGCCTGTGCCTGGTTAATTCTGGCCCTGACCCAGCCTTCTCCTCTTGCCCCTGAGATCCTCCTTGGAGAAGCAGAGGCAGCATTTTTTTTTAACCATGTCTCCAAAGTGGGGTCACCCTGATCTGGGCACACAAAATTAGGTAATGTCTGACCTTTGGGCTTAGCCTGGACCATATCCTTTTCAGCCCAGTACCTGAGGCCTCAAGGAAGAACTCAACTCCCAGCACCAGGTCACAACCACCACCTGGTGTTGGAAGGGGATCACCACACTCCTTGGCCGTGGTGTCTGCCCCAGGCAGGGAAAGTAGGCAGTGGGATTCAATAAATGTATCAAGCGGCAGCGAGGACCTTCCTGCTCCGTGACTGTTCTTGGCCCCTCTAGCAGTCCTCAGATCTTTAGATCAGCCCTCACAGGGTCAGCCGAACAGGCAGCCGTGAAGGTGAGGGGCACGGAGGAATCTGTCGCCTGGCTGAAGGGCCCTGGGATTAACTACTGTGCCCCCAATGATCTCCTAGGAGCTTTGCCTGACAAGGGGGATCTGATGCACGACCCAGCAATGGACGAAGAGCTGGAACGGCTGTAAGTGTCAAGTGGGAGGATGCTGCCCCCTTGTGGGGGCCAGACGGGTCGGACAGGGCTGCGCCCCATCTGGGGCCAACACCACTTGTCTGTAACATCCCGCATCTGCCAGGGAAGGGTCTGGGGGCCAGTGGAGGCCTGAGGTGTCCCTCCCTCTGAGTCCTTTGGGGGCTGCAGCCCAGGGGTTTACCCTAGTGTTTGTTAAGAGTGGGCATGGAGACCCTGCTCTCTGGACAGGAGGCCTCTCGCTGCCCTCCAGGCTTCTTCCCTTCTTCAGGCTGGCCCAGGTCCCAGGCCTGGTCAACTCGGTCACAGCCAGTCCAGAGGCCAGTTGCCTGCCTTCCCGGACCCCTCCCCGGGTTGGCTCCCCCTGGAGACCTCTCCATCATTCCCGAAAAGTGGATGGAGAGAGCGATGGCTCCACTGAAGAGACGGACGAGTCGGAAACTTGAGGAGTCCCAAGAGTCCTGCCGCACGCCCTGTACCTGCTCCCACCCAGCCCTTGGTGTGCCCACCCAGCCTCCTCTCCAGCACCTTGCTGTGCTGCCCTCTGCTGCTGACAAGGCGAATAACAGCCCCAAGAACGGCCAGAGAGGCTCTGATGATCAGCCCAGCCAGTGGCCCTGGAAGGTGAATGGCCTGCTCTCCCTGGCCCTATCAGCCTGTGAACTTCAGTCAGGCCCCAAGCTGACTGACTCTGCTGAGGCCACTTTATCACGCCGTAGCCTGTTAGTCCTCCTAACCTCTTAAGAGCAGTCTCTTCTGAGCCAGCCTCTGCTGGTCCCCCAATAAGGTTCATCTCCCCACAGCAACTCCATTAAGGGGGAGAACCCGAATAGCCACGCAGGGCCTTGCACCATCAAGGGTGACACCTGTGACGCAAGTACCTAACCGCTGTGGCCTTCTGTTGGAGAACAGCCAGTAGCCTTGGTAGTATGGAGAAGGGTGGGCTGGAAGATTATTTCACTTGCAAAAACTGCTTCAAGTCTTGACCCCTTTGTGTCTAATAGCTAAACATGTGAAATGAATAAAGTCCCTCGTGTCTGGTAAGTGGTGAGTCTAAAGCTCCTAGGCTGAGGGGAGAAGGGAGAGGGGGAGTTTGGGTTTTTGGTGCTTTTCTGGCAGGGCTAGGAGGTAGGGGCCAGTGGCCCACTCAGACCTGGGGACCTGCCTCAGACAACAAGCAGAGGGGCCTAGCTTCACCCAAGAGCAACCTTCCAGAGGAGAAGTGCTCACAGCTGGAACGGCCTTCAGGAAACAGGTTCAGAGGGTTCAAGGCCAGGTTCCTATAACTAACTTTAAAGAAAGACCGTGGCCATAAAGGGTTAATACTGCACAGCCTTCAAGCCAGGGTTTCAGTCAACATTTGCCAAGCACCTGCTTGGGGCTAGGACAGTGGGATGCAGCTGTGAAAGACACAGCCTGGGGCAGACACATCCCAGCCAATACTGGAGGCAGGTAAGGACAAGTGTCTTCAACTTCTTTGGATTGAGGGCTGCCTCCTCTGAAGGTGGATGTCACCACTACTAGGCATACCCATTTCCTTGGGCTCATCCTTAGCCAGAACGGATCATTACAGAACTGCCTCCCAAACCCCTGCAGGGCTGAGGCCAAGACTGGGCATTCCAGCCCCGAAGCTGCTCCAGGATGCGGTGGCTCATTGCCTGTAATCCCAGCACTTTGGGAGGCCAAGGTGAGCCAACTGCTTGTGCCCAGGAGTTCAGGACCACCCTGGGAAACACAGTGGGACCCTATCTCTACGAAATAAACTTAGCCAGGTATGGTAGCTTGCACCTGTAGTCCCAGCTACTTGAGAGACCAAGGTGGATCACGTGAGCCCAGGAGGTTGAGGCTGCAGTGAGCCATGATCGTGTCAACTGCACTCCAGTCTGAGTGACAGAATGAGACCACCTTAAAAAAAAAAGGCTCAGGCTGCGTGATGAGCTCTCTAGGCCCACCATGATGCACAGCCCATAAGAGACACGGTTCTCAAATCCTGGTGTCCTCAGAATCACAGGGAAGCCTACGGACAATGCAAATTACCAAGCTCCAGAGACTCTAACTCTACCAACTTGGGATGGAGTCCAGAAACCCCAGACGATCCCAAAGCTGAATGAGTCCCAAACCTACACTCTGCAAATCCCTGGCTTAGAGCCCCCTGGCTCCCTCCGCCCATCCTCTCTAATCATCCACTTCCCAGACCAGTGGTCTGTAACTACTGTGAGGACTCCTAAGGTGGCACAGAGATGTTTCAGAAGAGAAAGGGGTGGCCAAGCTAAAGGTTTACACACACACATCTTTTCTTCCCAAATTTAAAGGGTTCCATTAACGCCTAGGAGTTATGTGTGTGTCTGTATATATATGTGTATATATGTAATTTTTTCTTTTTTGAGACAGAGTCTTACTTTGTCACCCAAGCTGGAGTGCAGTGGCGCGATCTAGTCTCACTGCAACCTCTGCCTCCCGGGTTCAAGTGACTGGTGCTTCAGCCTCCTGGGTAGCTAGGATTACAGGCATGCACCACCGACCCCCGGCCGCTAATTTTTGTATTTTTAGTAGAAATGGGGTCTCACCATGTTGGCCAGGCTGGTTTCAAACTCCTGGCCTCAAGTGATCCACCCGCCTCGGCCTCCCAAAGTGCTGGGATGACAGCCACAAGCCACTGTACCCAGTCTTAAATATTTCTTAAACTCCACTGAAACCCATCCCCAGTCAAGCCTACTGCTGTGACAAGGGGCAGGACTGCGGAGGTTGCTCACTCGCCCTCAGCCAGCGAGTTAAAGGGCCAACTAATGCGAGCTCTTTCCTCTGCGTGCCACAGGGTGGTGAGGTCGAAGCTGCACCGGACCTCACGGCAGCACAGAGCCAAGGAGCCAGGGGCCTTTGGCTTTCAGAGAAGAGAGAAGCAGGAGGCCCTGGAGAGAGTGTCCCCAGCTTCAGTACCGACGCCCTACCATTACCGGTGGGAGCCCCAAGAGTGAGGCCAGGGTCCGGCACTGGGCAGGGAGGCAGGATCCAGAGGACACTGCTTCACTCAGACCAACAGGGAGCCAGGCCCTGCAGGGGCTTTATTTTGACATCACTTTGTTTCAATACAAACAGTCCAGAACAAAAGTCAAGTCCCTCTGGGGGAGGGGCAAGGGGAAGAGTGGTCTGTGTTGCTTGGGAGCCCAACCTACAACCCAAAGGTGGGGGCCGGGCTGAGACTGCCCCTGCGGCAGGGGAAGATGGCACCAAGAATGATACAGTGCTTGGCTCAGCTGCCATAGGGTGAGGCCCACAGCTCTCACTGGCAGGTGCTGTCCAGGCCCCCAAGCCCAGAATGATGCAGAGGAAGGAGCTCAGCCCCAGGAGCCTGCCTCTGCCCCTCACATCCTCTGCTTCCCTAGCCAGCATCAAGCTCACAGCATCCAGAGTCGAATCACAGCAGACAAGACCCTCTATGGCCACCCACCAGGGGAAGAAGGGACAGAGAATGTCACAGAGGGTCCTGCATTCCGCAGCAGATGGTACAGAGGGACCCTGAGACACCCTGAAACAATCTTCCAAGTGCTTACTGTAGAAAGGGGTGGTGAGACGGGAGAATCCGTGGGTCTCCGGTCTGATCCCAAATGAAACCTTTAGGTACCAGGTAAAGTTTCCAGCCCTTGGTAACGCCCAGACAAAGGTCCTTCCCCTCCCTCGCCCTCTCCCGGCACCCAGAAGAGGCCACTGGCAGCAGCAGCAGCAAGTCCGCAGCCTCTTTCCCCAGGGGACGGGTCTACAGCGAACTCCTTCCAGGCATCCCCCTGGTTCCAGAGGATGGAGACCCAAGCCCTCGAACTAGAAGAACCCTAGAGCCAGCAAAAAAAGCCTTCTACCTTCCGCTTTCCCTACTAGGGGAAAGGCTGGACCCAGAATAAGCCATCGTGGGGGAACCCGCTTTCCCAGTATGGCAGGACAAGTGAGCAGCAACTGTGGGTGCAGGACAGAAGGACGAGAGTCTAACACACGGAGGGTGGTGTGAGAGGGAATAAAGGGCTCAGTCCACAGGCAGAGGACAAGGGCTGGTACTGACCATTCCCCTCACAGGAGTGAGCGCCTCAAAGGCCACCCCACACACACACCACACATACAAAGTAACAAATCCTCCCCAGCTTCCACAGGGCAAAGCATCCCCAGCCTGGGAACTGTGGAGTTCTTGCTGCCGTCACCATCGTAAGCCTGAGCCACAGAGCTCGGATCAGTAGGAACCATAGCGATCCTGGGGGCGAGGGAGGAGAAAACAAACAAAGTCAGAGGCTCTAAGCTGCAGCAGCTTCCCAGCAAACACACTGCCTGCCCCAGCACCCCACAGCTAGACTGGGGAGGCAGGGGCTGGACAGCCCGGTGAGGCAGGAGTCCACGGTGAGAGCTGGGGCAGCGGCCACTCGGGCACCCGACAACAGGGAAGCCCTGCCTGGCCTCACAGAAGCTGGGAAGAGAAGAGAAAGTGCGGTACAGGTGACAAAGCCAGGGAAGATCATGGCACACACAGAGGCATCTCGGAGAGGCCCGGCCCTGGCACGGGGCCGAAAGGAAGGAAACTGCCCTCCAAGAAAATGCCTCTAGACTCTTTTTTGTTTGTGGTTTTTTGTTTTTTTGAGACAGAGTTTCACTCCTGTCACCCAGGCTGGAGTGCAGTGGCATGATCTTGGCTCACTACAACCTCCAGGTTCAAGCAATTCTCCTGCCTCAGCATCCCGAGTAGCGGGATTACAGGTGCACGCCACCATGCCCAGCTGATTTTGTATTTTTAGTGGAGACGGGGTTTTGCCATGTTGTTCAATCTGGTCTCAAACTCCTGACCTCAAGTGATCCACCCATCTCAGCCTCCCAGTGCTGGGATTACAGGCGTGAGCCACCACACCCAGCCGAAAATGCTCTTAAGGCTCAGCGGGGCTGAGCAGTAGCAGTGTCTCTATGTGGTGGCGAAGGGCAAACCTCCCAGCGCTCCTCATTAGGCCCCACTTCAGCCTCACCTGCAAGGAATTCATCACACCATTGGCCAGCACAGCCATTTTCCCGGCCACAGACTTGACACCCTGCTTGAACTGGGCAATGTCCGCTGTAGGCAGCACGTTTCCCAGAGACACACTTCCTGTAAAAGCAAGGGCAGGGTGACCCAGCGCCCAGCAAGAAGCCCTTTCCAGTCCCAGCAGGGCCCTCCCGCCCTGCTCCCAGGCCTCACTCGGTGCCTGCCGCCCCCACCAGGGCCCTACCTGCTCCGTGAGCTCCATCCATGTCCCCAAAGAGGTCTGAAGAGCTGATGGCACTGCTGCCCGAGAGCTGCTGCAGCCGAGACCTGGCCTCGTACTGTGGTGAGGAAAAGGCCAGGCCTGGGGATCTTGGGGCTGATGACCCAAGGACTCACACAGGCCAGGCCCTCCTGGTGCTAAAGCCCAAGGCAGCGGCAGGGAGAAAGCTCGTGCTTCTGCCCGCTGCCTCGGACCTCAGGGCAGACAGCCCCACTTACCTCCGCGTCCACCTCCCGCCCAAAGAACATGTCAGATGAGATGGCTTTGGCTCCTGCGAATTTCTGACGCGCCTCACTAGACTCGAGGCCTGAGCTCCGGCTCTCCGCTTCCCTCCGGCTTGTGGCTCTGAGGGGAAGATGTGGAACATCTCAGACTCCTCTCATTATCATCAGGTAGGCAGAGTACAGAGGCCAAACAGAGCACCAGTGGCCTTTTGGTGACGGGTTACCAGGTCCCATTCTGTCTGTGGCTCTGTGACTCTGGGCCCCTCTCCCCTGGAGAGGAGTCACCCTTCTCCACATTGAGGCCAAGGCCCAGAGAGCTTAGTAATCTGCACCAGGCAGGGTGGAAATACAGTCTGCAGCGGCCTAGGCTCCTGCCCCAAATCACACAGCTTCGTCAGCATTCAGGAGGCCACATAACTGCTGCTACCCTAATCCTAGTGACAACTTGCCTAGTACTACAATGAGCATACGTGTCGGTCTGCCTGGCTTTAAACCTACTCTTGTCGTAACTATGAATAGCAAACTGCCCCCTTTACTCTCAAAAGCATCCTGGTGTGGAAAGGGAGATGACCGCTTTCATCTCGCGCTGAGTATGTGGACACTGGGCCAGGTATTTCCGGAGACCCTGTGAAGTAGTTACGTTCCCATTTTCTACAGGGATAACTCACAGATATTATGTCAACTAAACAGATCCCAGATTAAGATGGAGTAGGGTTTTAAAAAATAAGAAGGGGGCTGGAGACATGAAACCCTCGAAAGGAGGTCAGGACTGAAGCATAAAATCAGGATCCTCCTGCCAGAGAAACGGACCCCAAGCAAAAGCAGCTGCCAGGCCCTCTGTGATGACAAAGCGCAACTCAAACCGAAGCCTGCCTGCTGCCCTGTCTGATGAGGCAGGCACCAGCCACTGGTGGCTACTTACGTTTAACACAAATTAAAGTACATTAGAAATTCAGTTGCTCAGTTGCACCAACATGCTAAGGGCTCACAGCCACACAGCAGTGGCTGCCATATTAAACACCACAGAGAACATTTCCATCACCACAGAAGGTTCTTCTAGACAGTGCTGCCTTAGACTTCTCTACCTTCAGCTTGTTTAAAAAAAAAAAAAAAAAGGGCCGGGCGCGGTGGCTCACGCTTGTAATCCCAGCACTTTGGGAGGCCGAGGCGGGCGGATCACGAGGTCAGGAGATCGAGACCACGGTGAAACCCCGTCTCTACTAAAAATACAAAAAAAATTAGCCGGGCGTGGTGGCGGGCGCCTGTAGTCCCAGCTACTCAGGAGGCTGAGGCAGGAGAATGGCGTGAACCCGGGAGGCGGAGCTTACAGTGAGCCGAGATCGCGCCACTGCACTCCAGCCTGGGCGACAGAGCGAGACTCCATCTCAAAAAAAAAAAAAAAGAAAGAAAGAAAGAAAAAAGAACAAACAGCCCACTCTCTCTACCTTTCTGAAATAGGCCGGATGCTTGAGATGGTCACTTCTGGCTCCTTCTCCTCTACCCTGTCCATACCCCAGGCAGCATCTGTATCCCAGCGGGAAGCAAAGCTTTCCCCTAAGGAAAAGGGGTTGTCCTTGTACCTAGGGAGACAGTAGAGTGGCTCAGGGAAGCCTGATGAGGAACACAGCAGCCAAGTTTACAGCTAGAAAACAGCCTTACTTTGGGGGTCCAGAGGCGAAAGTACCAACATCGTCAAACAAGTCCAGCTGCGAGCGAGAGGATTTTGCACTCACTGGGGTTTCCTGCTCGATCACCTGCATCTCAGACAGCACGGAGTGGGAGACAGAGCTGCGCAGCAAAGCAGAGCCAGGCATGAGACCAGAGGATAGGCATTAGCATCACCGCACAAGCGGAGACAACGCCCAGCGACTGGGTTCTCCTTCACGGAGCGTCACCCCAGAGCCTTCTGTCCTTACCCAAGCACAGGGCTGGGCCAGAGGCCAACAGAAGGCTAGCTGTGTGTGGTGACCTGTGAAGCACACCTCAGAATTCTTTACACATCAGCTTTGTTTATTCAACGTAGGAGTTCCCTGGCCAGTGATGGTTTGCCTCTTATAATTTTATTTAATTTATTTATTTATTTGAGACAGATTCTCACTCTGTCGCCCAGGCTGGAGTCCAGTGGTGCAATCTTGGCTCACTGCAACCACTGCCTCCCAGGTTCAAGCAATTCTCGTGCCTCAGCCTCCCGAGTAGCTGGGACTACAGTGCACGTCACCACACCCAGCTAATTTTTTGTGTTTTTTCAGTAGAGACAGGGTTTCACCACATTGCCCAGGCTGGTCTCAAACTCCTGAGTTCAGACAATCCATCCACCTTGGCCTCCCAAAGTGCCAGGATTATAGGCGTGAGCCACCATGCCTGGCTCCTGTTGCCATTTTCATAATGTGTACCAGATACCAGTGGTCTCTGTCCTGAACAACTCCCTGCCTTATGCACTATGAACCCCATCCTTCACTGATGGGATTCACAAAGCAAAGGAATGGATGAAGGAATGCCCCAGAACCAGGGAAATGAACATGATTGCATCAAAGGATGACTTCTTCATCATCCTACTCTTTATTAAAAAAAAAAAAAAAAAAACCAGGCACGACGGCTCACACCTGTAATCCCAGCACTTTGGGAGGCCAAGGCGGGCGGATCACGAGGTCAGGAGATTGAGACCATCCTGGCTAACACGGGGAAACCCCGTCTCTACTAAAAATACAAAAAAATTAGCTAGGCGTGGTGGCAGGTGCCTGTAGTCCCAGCTACTTGGGAGGCTGAGGCAGGAGAATGACGTGAACCTGGGGGGCAGAGCTTGCAGTGAGCCGAGATCGCACCACTGCACTCCAGTCTGGACAACAGAGCGAGACTCCGTCTCCAAAAAAAAAAAACACTGGCCTCATGCACTAAGACCTAGAATTGCTGTCTGGTTTCTCAAAGAACAGGGGTCTAGGGTTGGCAGGCAATACAACTCTTGATGCCTCTCATTCCTCTGTCAGGCTCCACAAGGACACTTCAAGGATTAATCTGATTTAAATCAATTCATTTAAAAATATCTATAGCTTTTAGCTAGAAGAACCCCAAGGAGTGATTATTTTGCAATGGGGCTGAGTTGGGCCGGGCACAGTGGCTCACACCTGTAATCCCAGCACTTTGGGAGGCCGAGGCAGCCGGATCACCTGAGGTCGGGTGTTCAAGACCAGCCTGACCAAGATGGAGAAACCCTGTCTCTACTAAAAATACAAAATTAGCCGGGTGTGGAGGCTGAGGCAAGAGAATAGCTTGAGCCCTGGAGGCGGAGGTTGTGGTGAGCTGAGATCACACCATTGCACTACAGCCTGGGCAACGAGATTGAAACTCTGTCTCAAATAAATAAATAGGGTGAGTTGGGTTTAAGTAAATAAACAATTGTTGCACTGCTGAAAAATTGTTCATATGCCTTAACCCCTTGGTCATCCCTTAACCCAGTTGGTCATCCCGTAACCCAGTCATCTACTAACCCAGTCATTCCTATGTGACTGAAGCAGGAAAAGGAGAGAGACCCAATGTCCTTTCAAGTTAAAATGTTATGCTCTGGCCGAATGTGGCTCACGCCTGTAATCCAAGCACTGGGCACCGTGGCTCACGCCTGTAATCCCAGTACTGTGGGAGGCTGAGGCGGGTAGATCATTTGAAGCTAGTAGTTTTAGACCAGCCTGGGCAACATGGTGAAACCCCATCTCTACTAAAATACAAAAATAAGCTGGGCGTGGTGGCACATGCCTGTAATCACAGCTTCTCAGGAGGCTGAGGCAGGAGAATTGCTTGAATCTGGGAGGCGGAGGCTGCAGTGGGCTGAGATCACACCACTGAACTCCAGCCTGGGTGACAGAGCAAGACTCCATCTCAAAAAAAAAAAAAAAAGAGAAAAGAAAAAAGAAAGCCGGGCACCGTGGCTCATGCCTGTAATCCCAGCACTTTGGGAGGCGGAGGCGGGTGGATCATTTGAGGTCAAGAGTTTGACATCAGCCTGGCCAACGTGGTGAAACCCCATCTCTACTAAAAATACAAAAAATTAGCCAGGCATGGTGGTACACACCTGTAATCCCAGCTGCTTGGGAGGCTGAGACAGGAGAATCACTTGAACCCAGGAGGTAGAGATTGCAGTGAGCCAAGACCGTGCCATTGCACTCCAGCCTGGGCGACAGAGTGAGAATTCGTCTCAAAAAATAAAAATAAAAAGCCATAGCAGCCAGACGTGGTGGTTCACATTTGTAATCCCAGTACTTTGGGAGGCCGAGGTGCTTAACCCAGGAATTCAAGACCAGGCTGGACAGCCTGGCAAAACCCTGTCTCTACAAACAGCACAAAAACTAGCTGGGCATGGTGGCTCCCGGCCGTGGTCCCAGCTATTCGGGAGGCTAAAGTGGAAGGATCACCTGAGCCCAGGAGGCAGAGGTTGCAGTGAGCCAAGATCACACCATTACACGCCAGCCTAGGAAACAGAGCAAGAATCTGTCTCAAAAGAAAAGAAAGAAAGAAAGAAAACCACAGCAAACCGCGTGGTTCTGAAACAGGAAGGATTCCGCCCAAACTGAGGGCACTGGAAATGTGGGGGATATGTGAGGGTATTACAGGGAGCACAAAGGGCATCTCTAGACAGCGATTAAGGAATTAAAGATGATACTAAATACACCGCAATTCTCAGGGAGGTCTGGAAAAATAAACTGTCCCAAGACTCAAAGTGCCATCAAGAAAAATCACCCTAGTGTCTTGAAGATACTGAAATAACACCTGATCCTGTGTTTTGTTCACATACCTATTCACTCGTTCAACTTACTGAGCACATACCTACTATGCGCCAAGCACTGCATTAGGGACTTGAAGACAATAAGCCAAGTGATCTATTCAGACTTGGAGAAACAATAAGCCTAGCATCCCCAACTGCTAGGAAGGCCCTGCAATGGTTCCCAGAAAACAACAGCCTTTCCCTGCCACACCCGGAGCTGAGCCTCACCTTCGGGATACCAAGCCCATGCCCAACCTTTCTGCCTGCTCTCGCTTCTTCCCTTCCAGATTCTGTAGCTTCTTTTCCTCTTTCTTACGATCAATCTGGAGCTCCTGGTAGGCCAGACGCATGGAGGCGACCCTTAGAGGGAACAAAGGTGTCAGTGGCCACCACCCATCCTGACCTGTCCAACCTACCCACCCACCGAGCCCCGCAGAAGCCTGAGGCCCAGCAGCAAACACTCACACGGACTCCTCCGCCTGCTTCTTGGCATCGGCTGCCTGCTGCTCACGGAGCTTCTCTGCCACCTGGGCCTGCCGCTCAATCTCACTGAAGCTCTGGCTGCTCACCTTCTGGGCCCCTAGGCCTTTCTTGGCACCCAGCTGGGAACAGAATCACGTAAGGGGCCTTCCCAATCACACTCTCCTCAGATCCCTCCCAGGTTCGGGCACTGTAGCCACACCCACAAGGAAAAGGCCCTTTTAAAAATTTAGGGTAAAAAATAGGAGCCCAACCAGCATGGCCAAGAGAATAGCGCTCCGCTGGAGCTGGGCATGGGCGGCTCACACAGCCCCGGCAGAGCCCAGGCCTGAGGATGGCAGTTAATGCTGACAGGGCCAAGTATGTGCCAAGCACTCTGCCAAGCACTAGATGTGCTCCATCTCACTGACTCTTTCCAGCAACCCTCGAAGATAGGCTTTAAATCCCTTTAAATCTTTAAATTCCTTTCACAGGTGAGGTTAGGAGAAACGCAGTACCTTTGCCAAAGTCATATAGCTGGTAAGTGGTAAGGCCAAGGGGTGGACCCAGGTAGCCTGCACCCAGCTCCTAACCCCTCTACCATACCACCTCTCCCCACCTACCCCTTTCTTAGCTGCTGCTGGCTTCTTCTTGCCAATGATGGAGCTTTTCAGTTCTGCGGGAGAAATGGGTAGGCATGAGCTAAGACAAAGGCAGCTCAGAGGCAGTAGCTCAGTATACACCATGCAGCTTCATGGCAAGAGCTCCTAAGAACAGCTTCAGGCAGGGGAAGGCAAAGTTGCCACCACCAGCTCCAACCAGCGGTGTCCAAGCCAAAGACAGACGTGGCTAGGGTATTTACTGGCGCCCAGCAGAGTGAGACAGGAACCTAGACCTGAAGCACCAGAGACATCCAAAGTCCCTGAACCAGAACAAAGACTGCGAGGCAGGGAGCATATGGTGAGCGCCAGGCTCCGCTTCTAAAGCAGGAAGCTGAGGGCAAGGGCTGGGCTCCCCAAGCAGCTGTCAGTTACCTCTGGCAGGAAGGGCCCCTTTAGCTGACAGATACACGGACTCTGGAGGAGAAACAGACTTGTGGCTAACAAGAGGCCCACCCCAGAGCCTCCACAGAGCTCCCAAGCCCAGCGGTCTCTATGAAGCCCTGCTTCAGACCAAGCTATGCCAGCCTTCTCATGGATCAGTCTGACAGTCACTCTGCTGGGTTCCAGCCCCAACCCCCAAGAGTCAACAGAACAAGCCGAGGTCAGCAAATGGACTGTTCACCCTGAACCAAGTCTGAAGGACACTAAGGAAAATGTAGGAAAGAGTTAAAGGACAGGCTGGGGGACTGGCTGAGAAAGAACAATGTCACCTCCAGCCTTCCGCAGGTCAGAGCTGTCCCTCCACCTCCGGAAATGCACCAGACAAGCCAGCCCTGCCTCAGAGCCCAGGGATACGTGTCCAGTCTCATGCTGGCCTCCCCAACACTTTGGCTAGACCCAGCCCCACACTCAAAGGCAGACCTCAGGCCTTACACACCAGCCCACCCAGATTCATCAATTCAAGGGGCTTGGCTCTAAAATCAGTGTTGCATCCACCATTTCAATCACAGTCCCCACTCCAGAGAATCAGACAGATGCTTAGTCTCCTGTGGCCTCTGTCCACACGGCCAGGCAGCAGGAGCTCTGAAAAGAACATTTGAGGTCCACCCTCTCCCAGCCACCCCACGCCCGCCGGCATACTGACCCAGTGAGACTTTGGGTGAAGTGCCAAGCAGGTCTGTGTTGGGGCCATGCTCCGGCTCTGTGGATGCAATGGTAGGAGTTAGAGATGAGCTCCTAGCTTCCTGCAACCTCCCCTTGAGAGAAGTGATGGGACGAGAATCAGTGGCTTTCCTCAGCTTGCCACCAAAAGATAAAAGGAATATCTACCACTTCCTCCAAGGATTAAAATGAATCCCGGCCCACCCAAAGATACAGGAGGACCCCTGCTCTTATTGTCATGGCCAGATGTCCCCTTCCAAACCCTGAGTCCTCTCCTAGGACCAGGGCACCTGGTTGGAATCTGGGCTGAACTCACGTGTCAGGCCACTGCTCTCTGTGGACGGGGCTGGCTGCTGGGTCCCTGAAGGCTCAGTGGCTGGCGCATCCCAGGCAGGGGGCTGAAAAGGAGGCCAGATCACAGAAGGCTCGGTGAGCCACTCCTGCTGGCAAGAAGCACCAAGACCTACAAGCACCTTGTGGGCAAGAGATCATACTCCAAGTCCGTGAGGAAAGGGACTGGAGGGTAGCAAACAAGATCACAGTTGCTATTCACTGTGGAAGAAAGCAGGAAAACAAGCAGCCCCCACCCCAACCCCTTCACTATTTTACTTAGAGCCAGAGCCCATTCTCCTAACTTAAAGACAGTTAACTACCACCACCTAGGCAGGCACAGATCTAAAGGCTCCTCATACATGAATATATTTAATTATCACTACAACCCCTAAAAGGAGCTACATCGCCATTTTAGAAACTGAGGTTTTGACAGGTTGAGTGACTTGGCCACCATCACAGAAATGCTGAGTAGAGAACAGGAATTGAAGCCAAGAGTCTAACTTCAGCACCCAGGGCCAGTAAAGAGGAAACCTTCCTCAAAGGGGTGGGGCGGGGAGGAGGGAATCCATTCACTGTCCCCAAGCACAGTGCCTTTCTTATAGGGGAAGAATCCAGGAAAACTTGTCTGGGGCCCCGGACACCTCTGGAACCTTCAAGAAGCTGCTTCTCTTCCCCACCAGCCCAACTGATAGGAGTCGATTTCTAAGGAGGGCTACACTGCACCCCCATTTATGGGGGAGGAAACACCTAGGCCCACCCAGCAGGAACAGTGGACTCCATACATTCCAGCTCAGTGGACTTCGCACGTGGTGTCCAAGACATCACATCAAAGCAAATGGAATCTGCAGCCATGATCGCAGAAGGCCTTGGCCTTGATAAATTGCTTGTCAAGAACAACTGGGAAAACCGTTCCTTGTGGGCACTCACTTGAGTGTGTTCTGTGAAGAAATCAGAGTCCTTCTTCTCTGGGGAGTGATTGGGAACGGCACTGCTCATGTTGTCTATCCAAAGCTAGAAAGGAGAAGACACCCCTAAAACACAGGGCTCTGAATACGCCTAACCCTCCTGCCCCAGCCCCAAGAACGGGCACTTACATCAGTGCCGTGCCTAGCCAGGGCCGCACTCCCCAGCTGCCGGATCTTCTCCCGGTACATCTGGGCTGCTCGGCTATTATATTTGGTGTTGGCATCATTGGCTGTGCATCCATGTTGGCGGAAAAAAGCCGTCTGGAGAGCAGAGAAGAGAGCAGCGCATGCTACAGGTGATTCTCAAGCTGGAAACGCGTTGGCTGTAGGAGGCATCTCCTTATGACAACGGAGTTACTATCTATCCAGGATGATACACGCTACTAACACCAGTTTCTCAGAGACAAAGTTTCTCGAAATTCCTGCAAAAAACACCTTGCAGCGGGCCATCCTCTGATATGACTGAAGTCCAGGCCTCACTGAACGCTGCCTGAGCACAACATCCTATTCCCAGCCTCACCATCCTTCATCCAGGGCAGGCCCACAAGACTCAAGGACTGTGAAGGCTCCAACTCCTGTGGCTTTTCCCCAAGAACACCTGCCCAGTTTAATTGGAATTTGAAACCCATTTAAGAGAAGCTGTGACCAGTTTCGAAGTTTTCAGAAAATAGCTTACGGTGGTGTTATAGAACAAAGAACCTTCTGAACAGGGAAAACGACAGGGCCTCTTAAGGAGTCGTGCAAAGTTAGTACCGAGGCAGAAGAATGGAAGGTGGGGGAAGTAGAAGGAGCTTTACCGCATTGGCATTCCCGCCGACCTGCATACACCTCAGCTGGAACCAGTTCCAGTTGGAATCCAACTCTGTGGACCTGTGTACAAGGGCTGCGTCTCACCCACCAGCAGATACCAGCAGAAGGATTTCCCTGGCAACCCGATACCTGTCACTTGGCCTCAGGCTGCTGTAGGCACCCAGGAAACATTAATCAGCCATCACCCCATTTCCTCCACACTACCCTGTCCATGAAAACTCTGCTCTTCATTCGTCTATTCCAAAGAGTACTAATTATGTCCCCAGATCCGAAAGGAGGTCACATTCTCAGGCACGCACGCCTGGATTTGGCTTTCCCCTAATCGAGGGTTACAGTCTCACTAGAGACACACTGGGCCAACAACGTATCAGCAACAACAAGGTCAATGCCTCCCTTTCCCCCCAACTAACGCTCAGAGTGTCAAGTCTGACCGTCAAAAAAGAGGGAGTTTTGGCCCAGAGCCGGAGACGGACCGCCCATGTGCCAAAGGGCCCACACGGGTGGTTCCCTCCGACAGGAGGTTACCGGACCCTCTCAGCCCGGACGCTTCCCACCGAATTCAGAGCGGCCCGAGTCGAGGCAGCCACTCTCCCTTGTTGCCCACACAGCCCTGGCCGGCCGGGTGGAAACATGGCAACGGCGCGGAGAGCCTACCTGATGAAGCTCAGATGGACGCCCAGGGAGCGGTGCACCCCGGAACAGTCAATGCACAAGAAAACGCCATACGTGATGCTGGCCCAACTCGGATTCTTGGCGCCGCAGTCGAAACAGGCCTGGGTGGAGGAGGCGATGGGCGAATGGTCAGGGGCCCCGAGTAAAGGCCAGACGCCGACACCCCAGAAACACAACCCACCTCCGCCCTTCTCCCTCCCTCAGGCCCCAGCGGGACGGAGAGGCTCCGCGCGCCCCATGCTCACGCACCTTGTTGGTTGGAACTGCGCGAAGCCTCTTAAAGAGAGTCTGGATTTCGGTCTTGTTCGGCTCCGCCGCCATTTTCTCTCCTTCCCAGACACAACCGCGGCCGACGGGTCCCGCCGCGGGCCAACCCACGGCGGAGAGGGCGGGCTCAGCGGTGCCCGGGCCAGCCGAGGGGCGGAGTGATTGGAGCCCGATCTGGACCAATGGGCAGCCGGCCGGACGGGGGCGGCGACGTCAGCCGCGGGTGCAAGAATCAACGCCGCGCTGGGCCAATCCGCACCCGGGGCGGAGCGACGGCGCGCGGACCGGCCCAAACCTCCTCGCGCGCGCAGCACCCCTCCCCCCGGCCCTCCCACGCCGCAACCCCCAGGTGGAGTCGCCCCACGCCGCGCAGGCTGCGGGAGGCTAGGGGCGGGGATCCCCACTCCAGCCAATTACAGATCGATAAGTAAGGATTAGGCGGCCTCAGCACTCCTCGTCCCTCCGGCCTGAACGGGCAGACGCACTGGCCCGCGCCTCGCCCAGCCTTCGGCCGTTCTCGGCTCCCAGCAAGCCTGACGCGAGTCCCCTCCACCCCAGACTAGTATCTCGAAGTTCCAGAGCAGGCACCGAGCAGGCAAACCCTTTTCCAAGCCCGGCCCCATAACAGACGCTAGGCCTCTCTCTAGATGCCCTCCGGTGGCCTGGCAAGGGTGTCCTATCGAAAAAATGCACATGAGCCCGACGGTGGTGTTTTTGTTTGTTTTTGTGTGTGTGTGTCAAGTTTTAATACACGCTAGAACAAGCCACAAGAGGGTGCTGCTAGGCCGGAACGACACTCACCCCTAGCCCACCCCAGGAACCCCAAAGCAGAGGTCAGGAACTGAGTCCACAGCTCCTGGGGAGGCCCAGGCACCCCTGAACCCTTCTGTCACCTCTGACCTCCCATCTTGCCCTCAGCCTAGACTTGTCCCTTCCCTACCAGTCCCTTCCCTAGACAAAGGCCCCTCCCCTCCCTGCGTCCCAGGACTTCCTCCCTCAAGGGACAGAGGAGCAGCCGGAGAGCCACGGTTCAGGGCCCTGAGGGTCCGGCTCTCCAGGAGAAGCTGGGCTCTGACCCAGGGTGGGTAAACGTCGCAGAAGGGCTGTCAGGACACTCAGGCGCCCACACACTCCACGTAGTTGGCAGGGTACAGGCCAATGCGGCCACTCTGCAACTGGCCTTGGCACCAGCCCTGCTCGTCCTCCTCACTCATCTTCAGCAGCTCCTCCCCTGAGGGAAAGGGGATTGGTCACTGCCAGTGGCCCTGGCCCAGCCCCTGTTCCTGCAACTGGGTCAAGGACTGAGGGGGATGGTGTGGTTCCAGAGCCCAGCTAGCAAAGACGTGGCTCAGGCAGAGGCAGGTCAAGGTCAGCAAGCTGCCCCACCCCAGACCCTGAATGCAGCCACCAGGCACCAGCTATCTGGACCTGGAATAGCGGAAGGGCCAGAGGACTGGCCCTTAAGAAATGGGTATTTGGCTTCCCTTTCCGACACCCCTGTTCAGGCAGGTAAGGCAGAGGCTGAAACTAGGAAAGGGGTCCCAGGGTACCTGCTCGGAAGCTCAGCTCATCAGCTTCCTGGCCAGCATAGTCATAGAGTGCCCTCACCCGAACCCCGGTGGCAGCCTTCCGGGGACTCTCTTCATCTGACCATTCCTCATCCTGCCCCGTGCTGGAGAGGGGAGGCAAAGGGAGCAGCTCAGAGTGCAAGAACACGGGGCTGGAGATCTCACCCAGGATCGGGGCAAAGGCCTCCCTACCCCCAGAGGCACCTGGGAGAGTCAGGTGAGGTGCTAGAGATTCTAGCTGTGCCTCGCCATGCCGGACTGTGAGCAAAGAGGCAATTCCTGCCACACACGCAGCTGATTTAAGGCATAAACGAGATGGAACGTGGGAAATGCCTGGCAAATCTAAACCACTATGAGAACCGGTATCATTACAACTACTAAGTAGGCCCTCAGGTCCCTGGCACCAATTTTCAACCCATTTCAGGTGTGAAAGAAGTGAAACCGAGGAGAAAGGAAAGGAGGGCGGGAGGCAGCTATTTCTTTGCCACAGCCGCGCTCCTGGCTCTCACCCTGGTGACCCTGGGGACTGGGGTGGGGGTGCGGTGCCATCTCTTGTGGGCACAATGCTGGTCAGGGTAACCTCATCAGGGCTCCGGCCACCCTTCTCCTTCCGGCTGATTGTCCTCTGTGTGTCCAGGGACCACTCCTGTGGGGACAGCGCTTACAGTCAGGTGGGGCCATCTGAACCACCTTCACTTACTTCATCCCTAGCCCTGGCCGAGCTGAGTGGGAGCCCACCCCGCCTCCCGTCCCCGCCCCGCCTCCCATCCCCGCCCCGCCTCCCATCCCCACCCCACCTCCCATCCCTGCCCTGCCTGGAACACATGCCTCGAACTGTGGCCAGTTCATGGCCATGCCTGGCCCGTGGGTGCTGCGCCACCAGCGCAGATCCTCTTCGTCACTGGCTGCCTCGATGCCCTGGTGCAAGTCGCGGTGGAGTTCATGGAACCTACGGCCCAAGGCACACCCTCAGTCTAGGAAGTCTAGACCCTGCATCCCTCAGTCCCAGCCAGGGCCTAGGGGAGATGGAGGAGACCCAGTACTACCCCAGATCTCCATGCCCACCAGGCAGCCCGTACTTCGCACTGCTGGAAAGGTCCAGGTGCTGGTGTAAGGTGAGCAGCATATCCTTGAAGAAAAGAAGCCGCTGGCGCTCGGCAGCCTGGCAGGTCTCAAAGGCCTGTTCCATGTCCTCCATGTAGCGTGGAGTGTAGCGATGCAGCTCTGCCAGCGTCTGCTCATACTGAGCTTTCGTCTGGGTGGGAGAGGAGGGGCCTGGTGAGAACTAGACCTTCCTCCACCCAGGACTCCACTAGTGTTTACCAGACACTGCCATGGGCTGCTAGACCCGGGGCTAGCCACTAGGGGCAGTCAGTCCCAAGACCCAGGTCCTGCCCTCAAGGACCCCAGCAGCCAAACAAGGGAGGTGACATCAGGTGCAGCAGATCAAAGAGTCTGGCGAAGACTGAAATGAGGTCAACCCACAGGAAAGGATGAGAGAAATCAGAAAAGGCTTCCTGGAGGAGGTGAAAACTGCAGCATCTCAGGATGGGGAGGATTTGCATATCCAGAGCTGCAGGAAAGGACACTTCGGACAAAGGGATACTGTGCCAGGAAAAGAGCTGGAAGTTCTCAACTGCTGAAGTCATCCCAGTGCCTGAAACTCCATTTCTTTCCCTAGTAAAGCATCACCTTTTGTCAGGTTCCTCCTTTAAATGATCATCTGGAGAGAGGGTGGCAGGTGAGGAATAGGGTAATAAGAGTGCTGGGGACTGGACAAGGTGTTCAGGGAGCAACATTCATTCGGGAAGCTGTGCCCTGGGTGGGGCCGGGGCTGGGACCTGTGGCCTGTACCTTCTCGGCCTCCTTGGCACAACGCTCCACCCGTTCCTGCAGTTTGCGCAGCTGCTCCTGGGAGACGGTGCTGTCTGCCTTCGCATGGCTCTCCCTCGTCTGGGCGGTCTTCTCGTCCTTCCGGGCTGCGTGGTAGCTTTTCTTGGAAGCCTCAACCTGGCATGCATGGGGACCACTCTGGACCCTGGATGCCACACCTTGGCCCCCTCGATCCCTTGCAAACCAGGAAGGAGCCTGCCTAGGATGCTTCCCGCACCCAGCCTCACCTCCTTCAGCCTCTTCAGCCAGGGCTTCTGGGCCTTGCGGAAGCCGTCCTCGGCCGCCCGGCTCTCGCGGAAGCCGCCCAGCACAGGCCGGTGGAAAGCCCCCCGCTGCCAGGCGCGCACCCGCTCACTGTCCTGCCCTTGCAGCTTCTCCCGCACCTCCAGGTGCAGCGCGCTCAGCCGCTCAGCTGCCGTGAAAAAGGCATGCCAGGCCTTCTCCAGTGTGCCATACTGGGGGCCTGCAGGGAGGGACAGAGCTTAGGCCAGGCCTGGGTACCACCCAAAATGAGCCCAGCCCCTCTCACTGGGTGCGAGGCATGGAGGCATGGGGTACGCGCATGGGGTGCAAAGGTGAATGACAACCCTGTCAGCTTATTGAATGAGGACCGTGTGCCTTATCTCACTGAATCCTTGTCTCAGCCACCACAGTGAGGACAGTGACATTGCCAACACTGAACAGGCAAAACACTGAGGCCCAGAGAAGTGAACTCACCCAAAGCATTATGGCTACAAGAGGAGCTGAGGGCCGGGCGCAGTGGCTCACTCCTGTAATCCCAGCACTTTGGGAGGCCGAGGCGGGCGGATCACAAGGTCAGGAGATCGAGACCATCCTGGCTAACATGGTGAAACCTCGTCTCTACTAAAACTACAAAAAATTAGCCGGGCGTGGTGGCGGGCGCCTGTAGTCCCAGCTACTTGGGAGGCTGAGACAGGAAAATCACTTGAACCCAAGAGGGGGAGACTGCAGTGAGCTGAGATCACGCCACCGCACTTCCAGCCCAGGTGACAGAGCGAGACTCCATCTCAAAAAAAAAAGAAAAAAAAGAGGAGCTGAGATTCAAACCCATCTGTTGCATAAACACTACACTCCATCGCCTCAAAGGAAGAGCCTGTGTGTGCCCTCGAGGAAGACAGCTTGCAGGGTGGAAAGATCCATGCTCCCAGTCAGAAGGCCTGGGCTCAACCTTCAGCACTTCCTAGCTGTGTGCCTTTAGGCAAGTCCCTCAGCCTCTCTGAACTTCCAGTTTCTCCTCTAGAAAATGCATAAAACAGGCCGGGCACAGTGGCTCACGCCTGTAATCCCAGCACTTTGGGAGGCCAAGGAGAGAGGATCGCGTGAGCCCAGGGGTTCAAAACCAGTCTGAGCAACATAGCAAAACCCTCTCTCTACAAAAAATACAAAAATTAACCAAGTGTGGTGGTCCGTGCCTGTGATCCCAACTATTGTCGTCCCTGCTATTCAGGAGACTGAGGTGGGAGGATCAGTTGAGCCCAGGAGATGGAGGTTGCAGTGATCCATGATTGTACCACTGCACTCCAGCCTGGTGACAGAGTGAGACCCTGTCTCAAAATAAATAATAAACAAAGGAAAGAAGGCCAGATGCAGTGGCTCACGCCTGTAATCCCAGCACTTTGGGAGGCTGAGGTGGGTAGATTACCTGAGGTCAGGAGTTTGAGACCAGCCTGGCCAACATGGTAAAACCCCGTCTTTACCAAAAATACAAAAATTAGCCAGGCGTGGTGGTGGGTGCCTGTAATCCCAGCTACTTGGGAGGCTGAAGCAGGAGAACCACTTGAGAGGCGGAGGTTGCAGTGAGCCGACATCATGTCACTGCACTCCAGTGTGGGCAACAAGAGCAAAACATCTCAAAAAAAAAAAGAAAGGAAAGAAAATGGGTAAAACAGAACCATCTCCACAGGGTTGTCGGAACTATCAAAGTAACTCACGAGCATCCTTTGTAAACTTTAACAACACCACAGCCATGAGGATCCTCCCTTTCTAAGGGAGGGTAGACGTGGAGGCCTCAAACTTCCCACAAGACGTGCAAAAAGAAGCTGGCCCGACAGTCCTGCACTCAGCTGCCCTCTGCCCCCTGCGAGGGCCTGGCTCACCCTTCTCCACGGTCCCCCTCCACTTTCGGGCCCAGTCAGCCAACTGCTGGGCATAAGCCTTCTCGATGCGGGCGCGCTCCTGGAAGCAGCTGACCAGGTCCCCGCACAGCCGGTGCCCGTCCTCCACCCGCTGTACCGTGCGCCTGTAGTTGCCAGCCTGGGCATACAGGAGAAGGGTGCTGTCACCAGGGAGAAGCCTCCTTTGGGGCTGGGGCTGTCAGTTGGGCTCCTCCCCATGACAAGTAGCTGAGCCCAGGACCCAGCTGCTCACCTCCCAGAAACTGCCCCCTAAGGCCTCCCCTCCAGCATCCTCTTCTGGAGCCATGTTGTCCCCGCAGCACGGAATGATGGCGGATTTGGGGCTCTGGAGGGCAGAGGGGTAAGCAGGAAAGCTGGACATTATGTTTTTGGGGATAGGAAAAGACCCTCTCTATACCTGGGCCTCGCCCCACTGCCATCCCCACCACCCAAGGAGTCGTCAGAGCTAGGACTTAGCAGGCAGGGTGCTGAAGACCCTAAGAAGGGCCAGGATGGGTGAGGATGGAGTCTCAAAGCTCTTCCTCTCACTGCTCTGCCCTTCCCCCCTCTGCCCCCCACATACCTGGGGCCTAGAGATCACTTCAGGGACCCGGGTGTCCAACTCTCAATGCTGCCACCGTGACTCTGCCTTGAAGGAGAACAGAGCGGGGGTGAGGGTGGGGGCCTAGAGCGTCCAGGGCGGTGCCCGGCACCCCCAATATAGCAACTGCTGTCAGAAGCGCCAGATTCCAGGGAGGAGAATGCCAGGCGGGTCACACGATCCAGCCAGGGATTAAATGGCAGGCGGGGGTGGGCGGTGGGCAGAGGGCCCCACTCCCCCAACTGCCGATGAGAGAGCTCCTGCCCAGGCTAGGGCCTCTGTTGCCTTCCCGTGAGTGACAAGACGACCCCGTTACCCGAGAGGCCAAGTCAGAGGGTGCCTGGCCACATCCCAGTAGCTCCCTGTACTGAGGAGGGCACGAAGGGAGCCAACAGGCCTGGCTTCTGTCTTGGCCGGGAAGCCCGAACAAGTGTATGTAACTGTCTCCTCCTAAGGAGGCCCCAGCTCCCTCTAAGATGGAACTCCTCTGTGTGCTCAGCTGCCATGCCAGGGCCGGTGTGAAACTCAAACCAAGCAACACACCAGGAATACGAGGGGCCCCTGCAGTCACGGAAGATACTCATCTCACTCCACACATCCACTGAGGGCCTGCAAGGCTCCGTGGGGAACACACAACCCGGGCCTGCCCTCCAAAGGCCTGGCGTCCAGGGCAGCATGGGGAAGTGAGAAGCGATGGCCAGCTGTAAGAATGTTCCCCAGGCTGGGTGTGGTGGCTCACGCCTGTAATCCCAGCACTTTGGGAGACTGAGGTGGGTGGATCACCTGAGGTCAGGAGTTCGAGACCAGCTTGGCCAACATGGAGGAACCTCGTCTCTACTAAAAATATAAAAATTAGCCAGGCATGGTGGCGGGAACCTGTAGTCCCAGCTACTTAGGAGGCTGAGGCATGAGAATCACTTGAACCTAGGAGGCGGAGGTTGCAGTGAGCTGAGATTACACCACTGCCTGGGCAACAGAGTGAGACTGTCTCAAAAAAAAAAAAAAAAGTTCCCTAGAATCGCAGAGGACGGCAAGCCAATTCCAACCCCAGAGCCATGGCCCCAGGGACTCGAGGACACAGTGGCATGTGGCTGCTCCCCTCCTGCCTCTGGGCAGGGTCTCAGCTGTCCCCAGCACCGACTGACTCACAGACCCTAGAAGGAAATCGCTTCCTCTCTGAGCAGGCCCAAGGGACACAGCCAGACCCAGGAGGACAGTACGCGCCCTCTGTCCCCAAAGCAGGGCGCTGTCACAGCGTTTCCTCCAAACTCATGCACCTCTGCTCCTCCTTCAAACCTCCAATTAAGGCACCTTCTCCTCAGTCACTTCCCCTGTTCCTCTGTCCTTGCTCCTGTAGCCCCGGTGACCCTCCAGCCAGGGTGTATAACCCATGGAGTTGTGGCTGACAGGACAGTGTCTATCTTCAGTCACCGACAGAGGCTTCCGGCATTCTGATTTGTGTGTCCCCACGCGCTGGAATCAGCAATAATTAGTTAAGTGAGAAAACAAGCGATGTCCACCTGGAGCGCGGGAAACGCGCCCACTCCAGCAGCTGTGGGAATGCTTGGTGCAAGTGGGCTTCCCCCTCTGCTAACAGGAGACAGAGCTAGGGGCTCCGCGGAGACCCAGGCAATGGAGGTGTCCACCAGGGGCCTCGCAAGCTCGTCACTTGGTTCCCTCTGGAGTCTGTCCTGTCTGCCCAACAAGGACCTGGCAGGGCAATGGAGAGAAAGAGAGCTGCCGCCATGAATCACGGAGCTCTGGAGCCGCCCCAGTGCAGCCTCAGGAGCCTGGGCCCCTTGCCCGTTCCAGCCTCCGGGTTCCCTGCTCCCCAGAGCGCTGCCCTCCACCCCTTCCCTCTCTCTGGCCCCAGAACAGAGCAAGCTGTGTGTACCGGGCTGGCACAGCTCCCTCTGGCCTCCCAGAGCAAACACAGGCCCAAGCCCCGGGTGCAGCCAGGCCCCACAGCCCCAGCCTGACCTCTGTGGTGGTGGGGGGGCTCGCACCTTGGCCCCTATTGAGCAGGTTGGCACCCTGTGCCTCCTGAGCTCAGCAGAGACCCAAATCAGTCCCCACCGCAGGTAAGAGCTCAGAAAGCAGGTAATGCAATCTTCCCAGCCCCGGGAGCCAGCACGTTCGGCTCCGAGAGGTCTTCCTGGGCTTGGCAGGGTCTCCTTGCAGCTGCACGGGCCAAGGTAGGAAGTCCCTGGTTCAGAGAAGACCCACTCTCCCTACCTAGGGCCTGAAGGTACCCGGCCCCAGACCAGCCCCAACCCCTTCCAGAAGCTGGGGGCTTGCCCCTGGGAGGGAGCTCAGCCATTCTGCCTGGCCCATCCCTGGAACCTGAGTCACAGGCTGTGCCCAAGGGCTTCTTCCCCGGGCGGCCCCTCCCAGTGCACCCGCGTCCCTAGGATTTGAGGACAGAGTGGGGTGGTCAGTCCGCTGGTCCGAAGAGGGGCAGCGAGGTTAGAGGGGCTGGAACCAGAAGCCAGAGCCAGCCAGGAGGTCAGGAGGCTGGGGGAGGGGGTGGCGCAGCCAAAGCGAGAGGAGGCAGGGCCAGGGAGGGGCATAACCAAGGGACACTTTTGGAAACCCGACCTGCCGGCCGGGGTGCCTGCTTCCAGATGACGCACTCCGAACCCCAGCCTCCACTCCAGAGCTCGGCGCCCAGAGGCTACGCGCCTCTGGCCTCAACCCTTAAGGACCGCGCCCCTCGACAGGACCCCTTGCCGCCCGGAGCTGCATAACTCGGAGCCCGTGGAGCCACGCGGAGCGGCAGGGCCAGGCCTAGCCACCGAAGCTCTAGGACTTCTTGGCCAAACTTGTTGAACTTGGTCTCGGCGGGGGTGGGGCCACGGATCACCGCCAAGGGGAGGGGACGCCCCCTGCCTGGGCCGGCCTTGCCGTGGGCTCCAGATGGTGGCCCCGGGCAGCGGACCCAGGAATCGGGGCTCGCTGCACAGGGCGAGGGGTCGCCAGGGAGCGAGGACCCTCTGGGGCCCCCGGGCGGGCGCGGGGCGTGCGGACGGGGGCCCTCGAGGGGCCCCTGAAGACGGCTCGGCCCTCCGGCGCCGGCGCCCCCTCCCCTGGGCGGCCTGCGGAATCGCGGAGCCCGCGGCGCGGCAGATGGGACGGCCCCTCGGCGCGGCTACGGCCCTTCTCGTCTGCACGCAGAGCGGGGTGGCCGGGGGCTCCCTGGGCGGGAGTCGGCTCCATTGCAAACTTCAGAAGCCGGAGCAGGAGAGGGCGGGCTCGAGCCACGGCACCCGCCGCCGCGTCACCGCGCGTCCCCTCCAGGGCACTCACCGCGTCCTCCCTGGGCCCCTCGGCGGGTAGGGGTCCGGCCACGCTCCGGCCCGAGTCCTGCCGCTCCTGGGCCCGCGCCGCCGCCTCCCGGAGCGCGCCGGGCCCTCCCCCGGGAAGCCCGGCCCCCGGCCCCCGGCCCCGCCCCTCTCCTGGCCGCCGCTGCCTCAACCCCACGCGGCGGGGCGGCCGGGCTGCGGGGCGGCGGGGCTGCAGGCATCGCGGCGACCAGCGGCTCTTGGGGCGCGGGCCGGGGTTTCTCTGCTCCGCCCGTGTGCGGAGTGCCTGGGCGGGCTCCCCAGGGTTGCGCCCCTGTGCCGCAGGGAGCCAGATTTCGGCTTTGCCTCTCGCCGACCGTTGCAGAACCTGGGAGACCCGAGGGAGCAAGAAGGGACCGGGCCGGCACGGGCAGCCTTGGAGCGGGGCCGGGGCACTACACTGCCTTACATTTTTAGCTGCACAGCTTGTTTAGAAATTGGCTCAGGCGAGGCTCACGACCACCCTTTGTAAGCATTAGGATTCCCACTGTACAGATGCAAAAACTGAGACTGGGGGCTTTTCAGAGGTTGCCCAAGATTTCCCTCTAGTCAGGCAGGGCCGGGACTCCAAAACCGTGCCCTACCCTTCCACAGCTGCCCTGCTAATCTGGGGCGCCTTCTAAGGCCTGAGACGAACACGCGGTGGGGGTGGGACAAACAGGCCTAAGCTCCTCCCGCTCCGAGTTCTTATTTCCAGATTTTGTACCACGATTCATTCTTAAATCCCTTCGCCCCTCCACCCCCTTTGTCAGTCTGGTACATTTTTCCATATCGCCACGATGCCACCCCACGCTAAATAAATCCCTTCTCCCTCCTCTCTCCCTACTCCCCTCTCCCCGCTTTCCCCCGGGGGTGAGATTTTGCAGAGCGGCCCCGTCGTTTATTTATATCCACTGGAGCGGTCCAAGAATGTTCCGAAGCTGACCTAATCGCCACCTGCTCGGCCTCTCCGCCCCTCCCTCTCTCTCCTGGGCCCGGTGACCCAGCGGCGGTGCCCTGAGCCTTGAAGACGAGGGGGAGCGCGGACCAACGGGGTCGAACGCCCCGGGCGCAGAAGGTCCCGGGCGCGCAGAATCGCAGCGGGTCGGAGAGCCCCCAGGGACGCCGCGCTGGGCCCCGGGAAGCTGAGGCGCCTGGCTGCGCGCTCTGAAGCTCGTACTTTTCCTCCCACCCCAAGCTCCCTGAAGAGTGTGAGTGCGTGCGCGCGGAGTTTTAAACGGCAGCTTTAAAAATAGCAAAATTATGTTGTTTCTAAATCCAGGAGGAATCACTGACGCGTTCTTTACGCAGATGAATCCGCTCACAAAACGGGAAAGGGGCCTGGAGAAAATGAATGGGGGTAATTTTGCCTGCGGAGGGCTCACTTGCTGGGCAGTGCTAATGGAAGGGTAAAACTGCCTCCCCGAGACACCTGTGGGGCACCCAAGGCGCGCCACCTTTGGCCTGAGGATTCTGGCCGTGTTTGGCAAATCATACCTGAGTAGTGTATCTGAAACCTAGGGTGTGGTTTCTGAAACCAATTTCAACACCCACTCTCTCTTAGGGCTTGGACAAGTCCCTTCTCTCATTATCTCTATTTCTACCTCTATAAAACATGACAGGCGACCAGCTGAACTTCCGCTGAGCCATGAGCCCCAGCTAATTAATGATTGTAAAAAACAACTGCAGATCAGAGGAGCTGGGGAAATGGCAGATGACAGCCACAGGGTTTTGTATTCTTTAAAATCAGTTAACATCCCACTAGCACCTGAAGGCCTTCAGGCACCTAGACCGAAGTGTGAAAACACAAGAATGAAATTAATTACAGGAGCCACCTATTAAAACCTCATTAAAAATAAAGTTGCCAGCCAGGCTGTGGGATCTGGGAAAGCCAGGCCATAGAGAGACTCAGAAAACAGGGCTGTTCATCAGACCACAAGGAAAAGGGGATGTGGACTGGAAAACATCTGGCTTCCCTTGGGCTCAAGTCTGGGAGCAGAAAGCAGAAATGTTGCAGCTGATCTTAATTGCCCCTAAGGCACTGTAGGGGAAAAATAAAAAAAAAAAAAAATAATAAAACCCAGAGCATAGGGGGCTGCTTCTAAGCTGAAAGTAGACAGAGATGCCTTTGGAAAGCCAGCTCCAAGCCAATGCTACCCTCAGGGCTCCGATTCTGTGCTCTATGGCCAGAGCCCTTAACATCCACACTGCTCCATCAGTGCTGTCCTCAACCCAGAGTTCAAGATGAGATGTCAGTGGACAGAGGGCTGCATAAAGACAGAAATCTGGTCGGGCGCGGTGGCCCATGCCTGTAATCCCAGCACTTTGGGAGGCCGAGGCGGGTGGATCATCTGAGGTCAGGAGTTTGAGACCAGCCTGGCCAATAATGAAACCTCATCTCTACTAAAAACACAAAAAAACTAGCAGGCATGGTGGTGGACGCCTGCAGTCCCAGCTGCTTGGGAGGCTGAGACAGGAGAATTGCTTGAACCTGGGAGGCTTAGGTAGCTGAGATTGCGCCACTGCTCTCCAGCCTGGTCGAAGGAAACTTTCTCTCAAAAAGAAAAAAAGACAAATCTAGCAAGGCACTTGGCTCAGGGTACCAATGGGCAGATTGGTCCATAGCCAAATATCACGCCACTCACAGACTCACCTTGAGTTTCTGGAATGTCCCAACCACTGTGCCTTCATTTGTTTATTTATGCATTCATTCATCCAGCCAAGAAAACACTTGAATTTTCACTCCATGCTAAGCTCTATGCTAGGAATGTTGGGGGTACAAAGTTAAATAAGACAGAGTCCAAGTGTACAGTAATGATGCAAGGCAGATAGGAAGTATTGAGGGAAAACAGGCAGAAGGGACGGCCTTTCACAGGACATGACACTGATAGGTCTTGATGAGTAGGAATTAGTCATGTGGACAGGCATTCTAGGCAGGAGCTTCAGGGTGTGCCAAGCCCCAGGGGTGTTACCATATGACTTTGTGACCTAGCAATTCTACTTTTTGGTATTTACCCTGGACGAACATGTACAAATGCAGAAAGAGGTACAACGATGTTTGCATATAGTACTGTTTGCAACAGGGGAGAACTAAAAACAAATGTTCATCATGAAGGCAATAGTTGAATAACCTAAAGTTCATTCATGCTGTGGATTACTCTGCAAAAACTCAAAAACAAGCTAGAGGCAGGAGTTCGAGACCAGCCTGGCCAACAAAGTGAAACCCCTTCTCTACTAAAAATACAAAAATTAGCCAGGCGTGGTGGCGTGTGCCTTTAGTCCCAGCTACTTGGGAAGCTGAGACAGAAGAATCGCTTGACCCCAGGAGGCGGAGGTTGCAGTGAGCCGAGATTACGCCATTGCACTCCAGCCTGGGAAGCGAGAGCAAAACTCCATCTGAAACAAAAACAAAACAAAACAAAAAAGGACAAGGTAGAGAGAGATTTTTTTTTTTTTTTTCGAGACGGCGTCTTGCTCTGTCGCCCAGGCTGGAGTGTAATGGCGCGATCTGGGCTCACTGCAACCTCCACCTCCCGGGTTCAAGCAATTCTCCTGCCTCAGCCTCCTGAGTAGCTAGGATTACAGGCACGTGCCACCACGCCTGGCTAATTTTTGTATTTTTAGTAGAGATGGGGTTTCACCATGTTGGTCAGGCTGGGCTCAGACTCCTGACCTCATGATCCGCCCGCCTCGGCCTCCCAAAGTGCTGGGATTACAGGCATGAGCCACCACGCCCAGCCAAGAGATGTATTCTTATAGGAAGACCTCCAAAACAATGTCAAGGGAAAAAAGCAAAACGCAAAACACACTAAATCTTCACAGAAAATATACATCGTACTGATTTTGGCGTTTATCTTTAGGCAGAGGTCTAGAATTGGTAAGGGACATTTTTGTAATGTTAGAAAATTTACAATGAGAATGTACCTATGTGTAAATTACGTAACTAAAATTAAGAACTGGGGGGTGGGCGAGTGGGTATTTGTATCTAAAATAGTGCTGTCCAGTTGTTTTCTGCAGTGGTGGGAACGTTCTGTAGCTGTGCTGGCCGATATGATAGCCACTAGTAGCATGAGACTGTGGAGCACTTGAAATGTGGCTATCGAAAACATAAACTTTTAATTTAAAAAAATGTTTTTAACAACTGGTAATCAACTTATTAAAATAGTTGACTTAAGCATCTGCAATGATGACTTCCACCTCAACTCCTGGCTCAATACTGATGGAAGTAATCTGCTTAACAATCTCAGAAGGACTGTGCAAGTCAATGAGCCGCTGGTGGATTCTCATCTGGAAACGATCCCATGTCTTAGAACCTTCACCACAAGGGTTTTTTCTTGTAGTGATTCTCAGAGTTTTAGTAGGCATTCGAACTGGTCCTTTCACTTTGAGATTCTTTTCCTTTGCGCCTCTGATCAAGTCAGCACACACCTTTTCCAGGGATTTTACGTTGCGGCTTGTTAGGGTGATTCGAATTCGGTGAGTTGCCACCTCCAGCTCCACGGGTGTTTTTCCAGTATCCTTAAAAGCCGTGGCTGCTGCGCGGCTTCCTGACCAACTTGTTCCTCGGCAAGAGTGAACAGCGGTGAGTCAGGAGCGGGAGCGTGCGGACCAGAGACCCACAGCACCTACGACCGCGTCTTCCTCCAATTTAAAAATTTTGAAATTCGGCCAGGTGTGGTGGCTCACGCCTGTAATCCCAGCACTTTGGGAGGCCGAGGCAGGAGGACCACTTTAGGCCAGGAGTTCGAGACCAGCCTGGCCAAGATGGTGAAACCATGTCTCTACTAAAAATACAGAAATTAGCCTGGCGTGGTGGTGTGCACCTGTAGTCCCAGCTACTCAGGGCAGGGGTGAGGCAGGAGAATCGCTTGAACTCAGGAGGTGGAGGTTGTAGTGAGCCAAGATTGTACCACTGCAGTCCAGCCTGGATGACAGAGTGAGACTCTATCTCAAAAAAAAAAAAAATTAGCTGAGTGTGGTGGCACATACCTGTAGTGCCAGCTACTGAGGCTGAGGTCACCTGAGCCTGAGAGGTCAAGGTTGCCGTGAGCCGTGATTGGGCCACTGCACTCCAGCCTGGACAACAGAGTGGGACCCTGTCACACACACACACACACAAAATTAACATGTGAGTAGTGGCTACTGTATTGGACTGTGCAGGTCTCAAATCTCTAGAATAATGAGATCATGATGGGGTGGAGGTATCAGAGGTGTTTGAACCAGAAAGACTCCAGCTTGAATAGGGGCTGGCTAAAATAAGGCTCAGACCTACTGGGCTGCATTCCAAGGAGGTTAGGCATGCTGAGTCCAGCTGATAAAAGGATGCGATAAAGAAGCCGGCCAAAACCTACCAAAACCAATATGGCTATGTGACCTCTGGTCGTCCTCACTGCTCATTATACACTAAATCTAATACATTAGCATGCTAAAAGACACTCCTACCAGTGCCACGACAGTTTACAGATGCTATGGCAGTGTCAGGAATGTACTCTATATAGTCTAAAAAGGGGAGAAACCCACAGTTCCAGGAATTGCCCACCCCTTGACCAGAAAGCTCCTGAATAATCTACCCCTTGTTTAGCATATAATCAAGAAATAACTATAAGTATTCTTAGGGCTGGGTGCAGTGGCTCACGCCTGTAATCCCAGCACTTCGGGAGGCCGAGGCAGGCGGATCACAAGGTCAGGAGATTGAGACCATCCTGGCTAACACGGTGAAACCTCATCTTTACTAAAAATACAAAAAATTAGCCAGGCGTGGTGGCGGGCGCCTGTAGTCCCAGCTATTCGGGAGGCTGAGGCAAGAGAATGGGGTGAACCCGGGAGGCGGAGCTTGCAGTGAGCCAAGATAGCGCCACTGCACTCCAGCCTGGGCGACAGAGCGAGAGTCTGTCTCAAAAAAGAAAAAAACAAGTATTCTTAGGTGAGCAGCCCTTGCTGCTGCTGTGCCTGTGGAGTAGCTTTTTTTTTTTTTTTTTTTGAGACAGAGTCTTACTCTGTCACCCAGGCTAGAGTGCAGTGATGCGATCTCAGCTCTCTGCAACCTCTGCCTTCCGGGTTCAAGCGCTCCTCCTGCCTCAGCCACCAAAGTAGTTGAGATTACAGGTGTGCACCACCATGCCTGGCTAATTTTTGTATTTTTGTAGAGACGGGTTATTGCCATGTTGGCCAGGCTGGTCTCAAATTCCTGACCTCAGGTGATCCACCTGCCTCAGCCTCCCAAAGTGCTGAGATTATAGGCATAAGTCACCGTTCCTGGCCAGAGTCGCCATTCTTTATTCCTTTACTTTCTTAATAAACTTGCTGTCACTTTATTCTGTGGATTCGCCTCAAATTCTTTTTTTCGCGAGACCCAAGAACCCTCTCCTGGGGTCTGGATCAGGTCACCTTTCTGGTAACAGAAGCGGATGGAAAATGAAGCTGGAAACATAGGTTGTGATTGGATGGTGAAGATTTGCAAAGTGGGCTAGGAAATTTGGACTCTATCCTATATAGGCAGTGGGAAGTGTGCGTGAGAGTAAGTAGATCAGATTTCCCCTTTTATTTTATTTATTTATTTTTTTGAGACAGAGTCTTGCTCTGTCACCCAGACTGGAGTGCAGTGGTGCAATCTGGGCTCTGTCGCCCAGACTGGAGTGCAGTGGTGCAATCTGGGCTCACTGTAACCTCTGCCTCCCGGGTTCAAGCAATTCTCCTGCCTCAGCCTCCCGAGTAGCTGGGATTACAGGTGCCTGCTACCACGGCTAATTTTTGTATTTTTAGTAGAGACGGGGTTTCATCATCTTGACCAGGCTGGTCTTGAACTCCTGACCTCGTGATCCACCTGCCTTGGCCTCCCAAAGTGCTGGGATTACAGGCGTGAGCCACCGCACCCAGCCAGATTTCCCCTTTCTAATGATAACTCTGGCCACCCTGCCGAGAGTAGATCAGAGCCGGCTGAGTGCTGCAGGCAGGGCTGTCTCCTCCGAAGGCTGCTTTGTGAGTTTCCCTCCGTGGCCTCTGGACATTGCCCCAGCATTCCTGACAGGCAGCTGAGTAAAGTATTCTAATTTCACAGCTATGTTTTTCAGAGCTCAGGCAGTCCGGTGTAAAGACTGGTCCCAGTTATTGAGAGTGGTTAACCTCAGTGGGGCAGGCTGCTTGTGGGTTAGCAAGGCAGACCGATGGCACTCGGGTGAGAATGAATCGCAGGTTTCAACAGTGCAGCCTATAGAGAAAGTTTCTCCAGGGTCAGGAAGTTACCCTATTAAAAAAAAAAATGAAGTTACCCTATATAGTCTAAAAAGGGGAGGAACCGGTAGTTCCGGGAATCTGCCATTGCCCCGGGCAGATTCTTTAGCTGGTCCCCACGTCGGCACCCATTGTGTGCCCAACACCAGGCTGGGTGCTCAGTCCTTCATTCAAAGAAAGCAGGCCAGGTGTGGTGGCTCACGCCTGTAATCCAAGCATTTTGGGAGGCCAAGGAGGGTGGATCACTTGAGGTCAAGAGTTCAAGACGAGCCTGACCAACATGGTGAAACCCTGTCTCTACTAAAAATACAAAAATTAACCGGGCGTAGTGGCGCACGCCTGTAGTCCCTGCTACTGGGGAGACTGAGGCAGGAGAATTGTTTGAACTCGGGAGGCAGAGGCTGCAGCGAGCTGAGATGGCGCCACTACACTCCAGCCTGGGCGACAGAGCGAGACTCCGTCTCAAGACAAAAAAAGAAAGCAGACAAGATGCCTAACTTCATGGAATTTTCCACCGAAATCAAATAAAAGTCCAAAAACATCATTACCAATTGTCATGAGCGTTTGAAGGAAAAAAAAAAAAGGGACAGTGTGCTGGAAGAGGATAGTGGGAGTGTGGCTTCAGGGAGTTTAAGCCTCCATCCAAAAAGACCCAAAAGACAAATGGAAGTTAAGAAGGTGAAGAGGGGACCTAGGGAACGGCATTCCAGGCGGAACAACTGAAGACTGATGTATGCAAAGGTCCTTACGTGAGAACTTGACCTTCCGGGTCAGAAGGGTGGAGTGGGCGGGGCACGATGAATGAGCGGGTGAGAGGCCCAGAACGAGGTGGGAGAGGCAGGCAGCACCCGACACTACCAGGCTTTGTGAGTTCTGTTCCGAGTGCAGCAGGGGGCGCTTGGAGGGATTTAAGCAGAGGAGGGAACTGAATGGCCATTTTGGATGTTGCATGAGGAATGGATTAGAGCAAGGAATTAGCAAACCATGGCCTGTATGGCCCACAGCTAAGAGTGGTTTTTACTTTTTTTCTTTTTTTTTACTTTTATTTATTATTATTATTATTTTTATTTTTATTTTTTTTTGAGACGGAGTCTCGCTCTGTCGCCCAGGCTGGAGTGCAGTGGTGTCATATCGGCTCACTGCAACCTCTGCCTCCCAGGTTTAAGCGATTCTCGTGCCTCAGTCTCCAGAGTAGCTGGGACTACAGGAGAGCGCCACCACGCCGGGCTAATTTTTTGTATTTTTAGTAGAGACTGGGTTTCACCGTGTTGGCCAGGATGGTCTTGATCTCCTGACCTCGTGATCTGCCCGCCTCAGCCTCCCAAAGTGCTGGGATTACAAGTGTGAGCCACCATGCCCAGGCAGGCATACAAATTTTATTTAATATTTTTGCCTGTACATGGGAGACTTCAGAAAGAAAATGAAGACCCAAAGAAGCTGTTAGGCTCAAAAGCTTATATACCTTTACCTTTTTACACAAAGAACAATCAATTGTGGGCCGGGCGCGGTGTCTCACATCTGTAATCCCAGCACTTTGGGAGGCGAGGGGGCAGATCACCTGAGGTCAGGAGTTCAAGACCAGCCTGGCCAACACGGTGAAACCCCGTCTCTACAAAAATACAAAAATTAGCCGGGCATGATGGCATGTGCCTGTAATCCCAGCTACTTGGGAGGCTGAGGCAGGAGACTCGCTTGAACCCGGGAGGCAGAGGTTGCAGTGAGCCAAGATTGTGCCACTGCACTCCAGACTGGGTGACAGAGGGAGATTGTCTCAAAAAAAAAAAAAAGAAAGAAAGAAAGAAAAAAGAACAGTCGATTGTTCACAACCGGGCACAGTGGGGATGTGACAAGACCAAGAGGCTTGAACTAGGGGCAGTAAATTGTGAGACAGTGACTAGAAAATAGATGGAGGAAAGCAATGGAAGATAAGGCTTATTTTAGTAGGTTTGTTTGTACAGATCCATTTGGGCATGGGTTCTCAGTCTCTTTCTTCCTGGTTTATTTAGGTAAGGAACCTTTCTTATGGGAAATTTTATGACCTCTTTTAGGTAGAAAGGGAGAGGTCAGAGATCCTTTCCTGTATCTGCTGTTTCTCTTGTGCCTTCAGCCCCATATATAATCAGTATGCTAAAGTGGCATATTTTGGGGTGGCATGCTCTGAACCACTTCAATAACCAATCTTAAGGGCCAGGCACCATGGCTCACGCCTGTAATCCCAGCACTTTGGGAGGCCGCGGCAGGCAGATCACCTGGGATCAGGAGTTCGAGACCAGCCTGGCCAACATAGAGAAACCCTGTCTCTACTAAAAATACAAAAATTTAGCTGGGTGTGGTGGC
>NW_026652286.1:1018981-1064991 GCF_009828535.3 Hylobates moloch | reverse complement strand
TTTTTTTTTTTTTTTTTTTTTTTGAGACGGAGTCTTGCTCTGTCGCCCAGGCTGGAGTGCAGTGGCGCAATCTCAGCTCACTGCAAGCTCCGCCTCCCGGGTTCCCGCCATTCTCCTGCCTCAGCCTCTCCAAGTAGCTGGGACTACAGGCGCCCACCACCACGCCCGGCTGATTTTTTTTTGTATTTTTAGTAGAGACGGGGTTTCACCGTGGTCTCGATCTTCTGACCTCGTGATCCGCCCGCCTCGGCCTCCCAAAGTGCTGGGATTACAAGCGTGAGCCACCGCGCCCGGCGGCCCTGCCTTCTTGACAAATCCTCCCAGACATCTCATCAGCATCTCAAATCTAATGTGTCCAAAAGTGAACTCTTGATCTTTCCTTCTTTTTCTGTCTCTTTCACAGTTTACCTCATCTCAATAAATGGTATTTCCAGATAGCTAAACATCTGGACATCATTTTTGCTTTCTTTTTTCTTTTCTTTTCTTTTCTTTTCGTCAGCCTCATTTCAATACTGGATTACAGGATGACCACGACCTGCATGTGTTTTTTATGTTTTTCTTTTTTTTTTTTTTTTTAGACGGACTGGAGTGCAGTGGTATGATTTCAGCTCCCTGCAACCTCCGCCCCTGAGTTCAAGCGATTCTCTTGCCTCAGCCTCCTGAGTCACTGTGTTGCCCAGGGATTACAGGCACCTGCCACCGTGCCCGGCTAATTTTTGTATTTTTAGTAGAGACGGGGTTTCACCATCTTGGCCAGGCTAATCTTGAACTGCTGACCTCATGACCCACCTGCCTCGGCCTCCCTGGGATTACAGGCGTGAGCCACCGTGCCCGGCCGTGATGATGTTTTTCTCTTGGTTTATCATGGCCACAGAGTAGCCTTGTCTGGTGTTCATGTATTGTGAAATTGTTTACTTCAGTGGAACATCAAGGCCTAGCTGATAGTACCAGGCCCACTACCACATGCCAGGGCTTCATTTCCTTTCTCAGAACTCACACTGTTCCTGAATGTCACCAAGCTGTCCCTTGTCTAGGAGGCTCTTTTCCCTTCCCCAGCCAAACACTATTTTTTCAAGTCAAACTGCACAAAATTCCATCTCCCCTGTGAGGTCTTCCCAAAGACAGTGAAACCACCTTTGAAAAATTATAACCGATACAGTGAAAGTGATCTAACTTCACCAACTCCATCTTGTTTTTAACCTCCAAGCTGTCCTTGTTCATTCCTGGGCGTAGAGGCTGAACTAACTTTGGGAGAAATTTATTTATAATTTACAGTATGAAACAAAGATGATGGCTGGGCGCGGTGGCTCACACCTGTAATCCCAGCACTTTGGGAGACTGAGGTGGGTGGATCACCTGAGGTCAGGAATTCGAGACCAGTCTGACCAATATGGTGAAACCCCGTTTCTACTAAAAATACACAAATTAGCCGAGCATGGTGGCGTGTGACTGTAGTCCTAGCTACCAGGGAGGCTGAGACAGGAGAACTGCTTGAACCCAGGAGGCAGAGATTGCACCGCTGCACTCCAGCCTGGGCGACAGAGAGAGACTCCGTCTCGAAAATACATACATACATACATACATACACACATACATACATACAATACATAAAACAAAGACGATAACAGCCCTTTCCCAAAGCAGACCATCTTCCTTCTTGCCTAGGGACTAGATTGCCTCTTTAGGACTAACATTAGCCACAAGATTATAAATAATTATGGTTTAGGAGCCATGCAGCTGGAGGCTACAATATTCTGACCCTCCCTAAACTGCTCCTAAGATCAGTGCTTGAGATATTTTGCAGACCCTGCACTTGATGGATTAGCTGTCCCCACCCAGATCAATAAACTGGCTCACCTGATCTTGTGGCCCCCATCCAGGAAATGACTCAGAGCAAGAAGACAGCATCGACTGCCTATGACTTCATCCCTGACCAGTCAGCACTCCTGGCTCACTGGCTTCCCCCAAATCACCAAGTTATTCTTTTTTTTTTTTTTTCTTTTTTTTTTTTTTTTGAGATGGAGTCTCGCTCTGTCGCCCAGGCTGGAGTGCAGTGGCGCAATCTCGGCTCACTGCAAGCTCCGCCTCCCGGGTTCAGGCCATTCTCCTGCCTCAGCCTCCTGAGTAGCTGGGACTACAGGCGCCCACCACCACGCCCGGCTAATTTTTTGTATTTTTAGTAGAGACGGGGTTTCACTGTGTTGGCCAGGATGGTCTCGATCTCCTGACCTCGTGATCCGCCCGCCTCAGCCTCCCAAAGTGCTGGGATTACAGGCGTGAGCCACCGTGCCCGGCCGTTATTCTTAAAAACTCTGCTCCCCGACTGGGCATGGTGGCTCATGCCTGTAATCCCAGCACTTTGGGAGGCTGAGGCGGGTGGATCACCTGAGGTCAGGAGTTCAAGACCAGCCTGGCCAACACAGTGAAACCCCGTCTCTACTAAAAATACAAAATTAGCTGGGCATGGTGGCGCATGCCTGTAATCCCAGCTACTCTGGGTGCTGAGGCAGGAGAATTCCCTGAGCCCAGGAGGTGGAGACTGCAGTGAGCCGAGATTGCGCCACCGCACTCCAGCCTAGGTGGCAGAGCGAGACTCCGTCTCAAAACAAAACAAAACAAAACAAAACAAAACAAAAAAACCAAACGACCACCACCAACAACAAAAACTCTGCTCCCCAAATGCTTGGGGAAGCTGACTTGAGTAATAATAAAACTCCGGTATCCCGCACAGCTGGCTCTGCGTGAATTACTCTTTCTCTATTGCAGTTCCCCTGTCTTGATGAGTTGGCTCAGGCAAAGTGAACCCCTTGGGCGGTTGCAACAGTACTACTTTCTCCATAGAATTAGCTTTCCTGAGTGCATCCAAAAACCTTAATTGGTGACCAGACATGGTAGTTCATGCCTGTAATCAAAGCAATTTGGGAAGCTGAGGCTAGAGGATGGCTTGAGCCCAGGAGTTCAAGGCCAGTCTGGGCAACATAGTGAGACCCTGTCTCCATAAAACCAAAACCCAAAAACCTTGGTGGGCATAGCATAGTTAGTCTTCAAATGTGTCCCTACCTTGAAGTATTTTACTTGTTTCACGTGTATTTTTCTTCTGTTCCCAGTAGGTTGTAAATCTTTTAGAGGCAAAGTCCATTCCTTATACTTCAATATCCCCTGCAACCTGTCCTGCTGAAGGACAGGTTGGTCTTAGTTGGCATGTTGGTTGTTCTGAATAAGGGGAGGGGGTGAACAGTTTGCTTCTGCAACACAGCTCTGAAAACAAAGCTCTAGGCTAGCAGGGGAGAAGTTCCCAGCTTGCCCCTTTCCCAGGCAAAGCCATTTCTTTTTTTTTTATTTTTTTTATTTTATTTTTTGAGACAGTCTCACTCTGTCGTCCAGGCTAGAGTGCAGTGATATGATCTCAGCTTACTGCAATCTGCCTTCCGGGTTCAAGCGATTCTCATGCCTCAGCCTCCTGAGTAGCTGGGATAACCGGCACGTGCCCCATGCCTGGCTAATTTTTGTATTTTTAATAGAGATGGGTTTCACCATGTTGGCCAGGTGGGTCTCAAACTCCTGGCCTCAGGTGATCTGCCCACCTTGGTCTCCCAAAGTTTTGGGATTATAGGCGTGAGCCACTGCAACCGGCCTTCCAATTTCCCTTTTAGAGCATTCATTCCGTTGCAAGAGCTTATTTAATTTTTATTTATTTATTTATTTTTGAGACACAGTTTTGCTCTTGTTACCCAGACTGGAGGGCAATCGCGCCATCTAGGCTCACCGCAACTTCTGCCTCCTGGGTTCAAGTGATTGTCCTGCCTCAGCCTCCTGAGTAGCTGGGATTACAGGCATGTGCCACCATGCCCTGCTAATTTTGTATTTTTACTAGAGATGGGTTTTCTCCATGTTGGTCAGGCAGGTCTCAAACTCCCGACCTCAGGTGATCCGGCCGCCTGGGCCTCCCAAACTGCTGGAATTACAGGCATGAGCCACTGCGTTTGGCCAATTTTTATTTATTTATTTAGAAACAGAGTAAACCTCTGTCATCCGGGCTGGAGTGCAGTGGCACAATTGTAGCTCACTGCAGTCCCAAACTCCTGGGCTAAAGCGATCCTCCCACCTCGGCCTCCCAAGTAGCTGGGACCACAGGCGAGTGCCACCACGCCCCAGCTAATTTTTGTATTTTTAGTAGAGATAGGGTTTCACCATGTTGGTCAGGCTAGTCTCGAACTCCTGACCTCAAGTGATCTGCCCGCTTCGGCCTCCCAAAGCGCTGGGATTACAGGCATGAGCCACCGCGCCTGATGGTATTTTTAGTAGAGACAGGGTTTCACCATGTTGGCCAGACTGGTCTTGAACTCCTGGCCTCAAGTGATTCACCTGCCTTAGGCTCCCAAAGTGCTGGGATTACAGGCTTGAGGCCTACCATTAATGCGATGGCCTACCATTAATGCATTTTTGTATATCTCCTCCCAACCCCAAAAACTGTCAGGCACGGGGCTTAGTGGGTGGAGGAAAGGCCCAGCAGTGCCTGAGGAAGCCCAACTCCTGCCTGCCTCTTCGCAGAAACTAGGGTGCATCCAAACTGCCTCTTCTCAGGCTAGGCAGGACAGCGTGGCCTCACCTCTGAACCTTCAAGACTTGGACTTTGGCTGAAGCGAGGGCGTAGGAGATCTAAGTCCAGCTGGCTGCATGCCCTCTGGCCCATGACTATCCCAGGCTGCTCCTAGGTGGACACCCAACAGGTTAGGCAAGTCTTAGTTAAAAGCAGTGAGAGGCTGAGAGGTTGGGCGTGGTGGCTCACGCCTCTAATACCAGCACTTTGGGAGGCCGAAGCAGGCAGATCACAAGGTCAGGAGATCGAGACCATCCTGGCCGGGTGTGGTGGTGCGTGCCTCTAGTCCCAGCTGCTCCGGAGGCTGAGGCAAGGGAATCACTTGAACCCGGGAGGCGGAGATTGCAGTGAGCCGAGATTGTGCCACTGCACTCCAGCCTGGGCGACAGAGTGAGACTCCGTCTCAAAAAAAAAAAAAAAAAAGCAGTGAGGAGGCTGGGCACAGTGGCTCACACCTGTAATCTCAGCACTTTGGCAGACCGAGGTGGATGGATGCCAGGAGTTCTAGACCAGCCTAGGCAACTTAGGGAGACTCTGTCTCTACAAAAAATGCAAAAATTAGCTGAGTGTTGTGGTGCGCACCTGTAGTCCTAGCTAGTCGGGAGGCTGAGGTGGGAGGATCAATGCTCAGGAAGTCCAGGCTGCAGTGAGCCCACATCCTGCCACTGCACTCCAGCCTGGGTGACAGAGAGAGGCCCTGTCTCGAAAGAAAGAGAAAAAGAAAAGAAAAGAAAAGAAAAGGAAAGAAAGAAAGGAAAAGAAAAGAAAAGAAAAGAGAAAAGAAAGAAAGAAAGAAAAAAAAACAGCCAACGACCAAACAAACAAAAAAGCAGTGAGAGCCAGACACGGTGGCTCATGCCTGTAATCCCAGCACTTTGGGAGGCAGAGGCGGGAGGATCACTTGAGCCCAGGAGGTCCAGACCAACGTGGGAAACACAGCAAGACCTTGTCTCTACAAAAATAAAAATAAAAAAATTAGGCTTGGGGATGCAGGTCTGCACGCCTACTTGGGAGGCTGAGGTGGGAGGATCAGTGAAACTTGAGGTCAAGGCTGCAGTGAGCTGTGATTACATCACTGCACTCCAGCCTGGGTAACGGAAGAGAGACACTGTCTCTAGAAAAAAAAAAAAAAAAAAGGCAAGGAGTTCCAATCATTCTCCCTTCACAGAGAAGCAGCTTGGATTCGATGGGACTGTAGTTTCTGGAATTCGACTGCAAAGCTGACCGCTGGTAGAGCCCAGCTTCTAACTTAGGAAAGGCACTAGCTCTCTACAAAGCCGCCACGCCCCAACTACACCCTGTAGGGACCAGCCAATCCCAAAGCCCGAGCGGGCGTCATCACCAATTGCAAGGCGGGAGCCAGAGCCTTGGCTGGCACCAGGCCTCCTCCCCGGACCCGCAGAGGCCTGGCAGCGCTGCGTCTGAGGAGGGTTCGTGTCAGGAGGCCAAGGCTGGATGATCACTTAAGCCCAGGAGTTAAAGACCGGCCTGGACAACAAAGCGAGACCCCGTCTCTCCAGAAAAAGAAAAAAAAAAAAGCAAAAAGAGAGAGAGAGAGAGAAATTAGCCGGGCGTGGTGGCGTAGCTTGTAGTCCCATCTACTTGGGAGGCTGAGGTGGGAGGATCGCTTGAGCCCAGGAGGTGGAGGCTGCACTGAGCTATGATCGCCCCACTGCCCTCCAGCGTGGGCGACAGAGCCAGACCCTGTCGCTAAAAAAAAAAAAAAAAACCATAAAGCCGGGGACCATCTTTGCTCCGGTCAGGTCAGCTGACCCGGGCTGGCACAGGCCCTGGCGCAGTTCCCGCCCCTCCCGGGAGCGCTGGCCCCGCCCCTTGGCACCGCCCCCTCCCCGCGCCCCCGCCTTCCAGGAAGGGGCGGGGTCTCCGAGACGGGTGGGGCCGGAGCTCCAAGCTGGTTTGAACAAGCCCTGGGCATGTTTGGCGGGAAGTTGGCTTAGCTCGGCTACCTGTGGCCCCGCAGTTTTGTAGTCCCCGCCTTGTTTCTCCCCAGAGGCCTCTCAATCCTCCCTCCATGATCTTCGCATAGAGCACAGTACCCCTTCGCACGGAGGACGCGATGGCTCCCAAGAAACGCCCAGAAACCCAGAAGACCTCCGAGATTGTATTACGCCCCAGGAACAAGAGGAGCAGGAGTCCCCGGGAGCTGGAGCCCGAGGCCAAGAAGCTCTGTGCGAAGGGCTCCGGTACTGCCTGTGCCTGCTGCTTGAATATTTCCGCCTTTTGGGGTGCTCGCGCAGGAGGCTGCAGCGGGGGATGGGTGCTCCAAGGCTCCCGAGGCCCGCGCAGGTCACGGATGCCTCCGGCTGTGCATTCTACCTGCAGGTCCTTTGACACCAGAGTGTTTAGGCTTCAACACCCCTCCCGCTAGGTAACAGGAAGCAGATGAGCTCCGTAACAACAGACACGCGGACTTGTCAGATTCCTTGTTTGTATCAGGGTTCTTGCACTGTTAGGACGGCTTCAGAGAATCCTACCTTTCCTGGCGCTGTGTGTGCTGGATTTCATAGTCACGCTTGTTAGCTGCACGTCCTCGGTGGTCAGTTGTGAGAGCCCCCAATTCCTTCCCTCCTTAGAAAGCTCATTCTCTGAGGTTTACTGGGGCTTGAACCTGGGGCTATAAGGAGTTTCGAGACACTCAAAAACTGGAGCTGAGGCTTGTTAATCAAGTGGTTTTTGTCCGTGAGAAGAAAGAATTGGTTGTCAAGACGTCGGACCTATAGTGATTGGGTCCTCAAATACAGTTTGGTGATCCGGAGTTGTTGCTTTATTGCTATTCCAATTTCACTTACCTCCCCGGAAGTAACCTAGTTAAGAGCATTTCCAGGCCTTCCTATTCCTTCTTTTCCTAAACGGTGACTTCTGCCATGCTGCCCTAAAATCTTTTTATTGTGCATTATATGTGAATTATAAAATTGTGACCCAGTCCCATCTCGAGTTTTGCAGCCCGAACTGGGAAGAGTTCTGCAGTGTACTTTATTCTTGTGTGTTTCTTTGGCTGGGTTCTCAGGAACCCTGCACGGTTGTATTTACTTTCACTTCAGACTTACTGTTTGTGGCAGTGTTTTGGGGAAGGGGCTAAATCCCCACTCATTTTTTTATTTCTGGTGCTGGGTGAGACCACACAGACATGGAAAGGCCGCAGGAGATGATGAGACAGAGATTAACCATGCCGAATGAAACAAGGCTTCCTTTCGGGGAATTCAGCACAAAAACCTTTCGTGAGATTGGAGAGGAAAATATGTCTGTTCTGCTTGGCAGGTCCTAGCAGAAGATGTGACTCAGACTGCCTCTGGGCGGGGCTGGCTGGCCCACAGATCCCGCCACCATGCCGCAGCATCGTCAGGACCCTCCATGAGCATAAGCTGGGCAGAGCTTCCTGGCCATCTGTCCAGCAGGTAAGGCATTTTTTGCCTCAAGTCCTCAAGGGTTTGCACGTGCATTTTTACTATTGTATGCTCCCATATTAGACGATGGCTTGGTTCACCAGCTTGTCAGAGTGGTCCTATCACCCAGACTGTGGTGACTGGCCTACTGGGCACTCAGCCAGGTAAAAAAAGTCTTACGTTGTAAAGGTCCCAGCTGGAATGCACTCTGCCCCTTTTGCTTTCCAAGATTATTAGTTCATGTACATTGCAAATATTTTCATGCACAGGGCAGGCAGTTAGCTTTTCTTTGGTGGGAGGACTTATCTCTAGGGCTCATCTATGAAGGAGGAAGAGATTGGCAGTTTACCCAGAACTTGGGTTTTAATTCAACCTAATTCATTTCTCTCTGTGGCAGGGGCTCCAGCAGTCCTTTCTGCACACTCTGGATTCTTACCGGATATTACAAAAGGCTGCCCCCTTTGACAGGAGGGCTACATCCTTGGCGTGGCACCCGACTCACCCCAGCACTGTAGCTGTGGGTTCCAAAGGGGGAGATATCATGCTGTGGAATTTTGGCATCACGGACAAACCCACCTTCATCAAAGGGGTGAGCAGTTCCCCATGCCAGGTCGTGCTAAAGAAGTGTTTGTTGGCTGGGCGCGGTGATTCACGCCTGTAATCCCAGCACTTTGGGAGGCCAAGGTGGGCAGATCACCTGAGGTATGGAGTTTGAGACCAGTCTGGCCAACATGGTGAAACCCCATCTCTACTAAAAATACAAAAGTTAGCTGGGCGTGGTGGCAGGCGTCTGTAATCCCAGCTACTCAGGAGGCTGAGGCAGGAGAATTGCTTGAACCCAGGAGGCAGAGGTTGCAGTGAGCCAAGATTGCACCACTACACTCCAGCCTGGGCAACAAGAGTGAAACTCCATCTCAAAAAAATAATAATAATAATAATAAAATAAAATAAAAATAAGGAGTCGAAAGCATGAAAGGAATATTGATATCATCAAGTAATCGTCAGGAAGAGGATTGGGATGAAAAGTAACCGTGGGCATTTTCAAATACGTAAATGATGATGATCTATATTTTTCTAATGCCTGTCCTTAAAATACTAGAAGATATAGACTATTGATCACCCATAGAATTATAGCCCCTTCTGGGCTGGGCGCAGTGGCTCACGCCTGTAATCCCAGCACTTTGGGAGGCCAAGGTGGGCTGACCACGAGGTCAAGAGATCGAGACCATCCTGGCCAACATGGTGAAACGCTGTCTCTACTAAAAATACAAGAAATTCGCTGGATGTGGTGGCGTGCGCCTGTAGTCTCAGCTACTTGGGACACTGAGACAGGAGAATCGCTTGAACCCGGGAGGCGAAGGTTGCAGTGAGCCGAGATCACGCCACTGCACTCCAGCCTGGGCAACAGAGCGAGACTCCATCTCAAAAAAAAAAAGAATTGAAGCCCCTAGTTACCACATTGATCTCATCTTACGCCACTGTCTTTTCTCACTTCCTATGCTGTAGCCACACCAGCTGTTTCTATTCCTGAAACCGGTTCTCTGTAATTGCTGTTCCCTTTGACTGGAGTGCTTTTCCCCATGGTCTTCTCATGGCTGGCGTCTTCTCTGCAGGTCTTTGCTGATTCTACCTCTTCAAAGATGCTTTCACTGGTTGTCATTACTCATAACGTAGATCCCACTCCTCCACCGTCATTCCCTGTATCATTACCCTGCTTCATGTTTCCCCCAAGTGTTGATCAGTGTGTGAGATTTGATGCTTATTTGTATGTTTGCCCACCGATGGCAGGGACCTTTCCTTTCTGGTTCACCATTCTATTCCCAGTGCCTGGAACAAAGTTTGGCCTAGAGTAGCTGCTTTATATTTGTTGAATGAATGAGGGGCTTGAAGTGTAATTGAGCAGATGGGATGTATACATACGAGGTAATTAACAATACAGATGCCAAGTGCTACAGAATGTGAAAGAAGGAAGAACCCCTTGTGAATTGGAGTCAATAGAGAAGACTCCATGGATGAGTGAGGAGGAGCAGTATTAGATAAATGGAGAGAAAAGAAGGAAAGACATAGTGTGGTTGGGTGAGGTTTGGCACAGAGTTCTTGGGAATGGTCTTTGTTGTGCTAGAGTTTATCATCCATTGCGGAGGGGTGAGTGCGTCGTCCCCTCTAGGACCTTTAGCCAGCCCAGCTGGTGGCTGACACTGGAGGGCTGTGCTGTGAAAAGTGACACTGGGTTTAGAGCAGGAGCCACAAACTTATATGGCTCCAGAAGCCAAACAGAGTGGAAAAAAGAAAAAAGAATGTATGGTGGTAGGGTCAGGGGTAACTAGAGATGACTGTTGTGCAAAAATGTAGGTCTTGTGATATCAGATGTGATTTTTCTCAAAGACACAAATCCTCATTTTTTAAATGTCATATATCTTGAGTTTAAAAAAATTGTAAAATACACGTAACATAAAATGTATCACCTTAACCATTTAAAACTTTTTTTTTTTTTTGAGACACAGTCTCGCTCTGTCACCCAGGCTGGAGTGCAGTGGCGCGATCTCGGCTCACTGCAAATTCCGCCTCCCGGGTTCACGCCATTCTTCTGCCTCAGCCTCCCCAGCAGCTGAGACTGCAGGCGCCCGCCACCACGCCCGGCTAATTTTTGTATTTTTAGTAGAGACGGGGTTTCACCGTGTTAGCTAGGATGGTCTCCATCTCCTGACCTCGTGATCCACCCGCCTCGGCCTCCCAAAGTGCTGGGATTACAGGTGTGAGCCACCGCGCCCGGCCAGGAGGAGGTCTCTTAAGTGGAGGGATTTGGAGAGCAGAGCACCAGAAAAGGCCAGGTTAGACAGGCTTGGGAGACTGGAATTCAAGGTGTGAGATGGGTGTTCAAGGAACAAGTGCCAGAAGCCCCCAGAAGGGCAGTCAGAGGAGTGCCGCAGACAGAGTGGGGTAGGTTTCCTGCCCAGCTAAAGAGGCAGGTGACCGCCAGTAAGGCAGCTTGAAGTTGAAGTCAGAACCCAGAGCTCAGACAGGAAGAAATTTGTTTTCTTGTTTTCTCCAGGAGTCTGGGACATGGGAATAGAGGAATTTAGCTTATGCCTGGAGATGGGAAGAAGCAGTGTAGGGTATTCTAGGGGAAGAGCTTCCTGAGTAACAGGATAATGACAAGTGCTTTAAACTTGTGCCAGACTGAGACTGTTTTTTTTCTTTTTTGCATCACCTTATGACATGCATGTAACCTTCTTTACAGTGTAAACTTTCTTTACACTGTAATGAAGATTGGTCTAGGCACTGAATTTTGTGACTTGCATTTGCAGGGAGCTAGGTTGGAGGAGAGGAAGGGTATGGCAGTCTAGAGGAGACCTGTCTGGTGTTACTTCCAGATGCTGACAGCAGAATGCTAATTTGAGACCAGTTACTGGAGGAGCAACAGTGCCTCATTTTGTCACTTCTTTAGTCATCTGACCTTGGCTGTGACCTTTACATTCTTCAGGCCCTTGGTAAGGGAACATATATTACGGTTTCACAATGAAGATAGCTTAATTTTATTCCTATTATAAAAACAATGTATGGGGCCAGGCGCAGTGGCTCACGCCTGTAATCCCAGCACTTTGGGAGGCCGAGGCAGGTGGATCACCTGAGGTCAGGAGTTCGAGACCAGCCTGACCAACACATAGTGAAACCCTGTCTCTACTAAAAATACAAAAATTAGCCGGGAGTAGTGGTGCACGCCTTTAGTTCCAGCTACTCGGGAATTTGAGGCAGGAGAATCGCTTGAACCTGGGGGGTGGAGGTTGCAGTGAGCCGAGATGGTGCCAGCCTGCACTCCAGCCTGGGCGACACAGCGAGACTCCATCTCTCAAAAAACAAAACAGTGTATTCTTTTTTTTTTTTTTTTTGAGACGGAGTCTTTCTCTGTCCCCCAGGCTGGAGTGCGGTGGCGCGATCTCGGCTCACCGCAACCTCCACCTCCTGGATTCACGTCATTCTCCTGCCTCAGCCTCCCGAGCAGCTGGGACCACAGGCGCCCACCAACACGCCCGGCTAATTTTTTTGTATTTTTTAGTAGAGACGGGGTTTCGCCGTGTTAGCCAGGATGGTCTCGATCTCCTGACCTCGTGATCCACCCGCCTCGGCCTCCCAAAGTGCTGGGATTACAGGCTTGAGCCACCGCGCCCGGCCAAAACAGTGTATTCTTATAAAAAAAATACAGAGAAAAGTTTAAAAAATAAATATGATCCAAAATCCCCATTTTCATCATCCCTCTGTGCGTGTGTACACTATTTTCCGCACCCCTCTGTGCACGTGTGCACTATTTTCCGCACCCTTCTGTGCGTGTGTACACTATTTTCCGCACCCCTCTGTGCGTGTGTGCACTATTTTCCGCACCCCTCTGTGCGTGTGCACACTATTTTCCGCACCCCTCTGTGCGTGTGCGCACTATTTTCATCATCCCTCTGTGCGTGTGTACACTATTTTCCGCACCCCTCTGTGCGTGTGCGCACTATTTTCCGCACCCCTCTGTGCGTGTGTACACTATTTTCATCATCCCTCTGTGAGTGTGTACACTATTTTCATCATCCCTCTGTGAGTGTGTACACTATTTTCATCATCCCTCTGTGCGTGTGTACACTATTTTCATCATCCCTCTGTGCGTGTGTACACTATTTTCATCATCCCTCTGTGCGTGTGCACACTATTTTCCGCACCCCTCTGTGCGTGTGCACACTATTTTCAGCACCCCTCTGTGCGTGTGTACACTATTTTCATCACCCCTCTGTGCGTGTGCACACTATTTTCAGCACCCCTCTGTGCGTGTGCACACTATTTCATCATCCCTCTGTCCGTGTGCACACTATTTTCTGCACCCCTCTGTGCGTGTGTACACTATTTTCTGGACCCCTCTGTGCGCGTGTACACTATTTTCAACACTATTTTCCGCACCCCTCTGTGCGTGTGTACACTATTTTCCGCACCCCTCTGTGCGTGTGTACACTATTTTCATCATCCCTCTGTGAGTGTGTACACTATTTTCATCATCCCTCTGTGAGTGTGTACACTATTTTCCGCACCCCTCTGTGCGTGTGTACACTATTTTCAGCATCCCTCTGTGCGTGTGTACACTATTTTCAGCATCCCTCTGTGCGTGTGTACACTATTTTCAGCATCCCTCTGTGCGTGTGTACACTATTTTTTTTTTTTCCAAGTCTGAGTCTTGCTCTGTCGCCCAGGCCGGAGCACAGTGGCACGATCTCAGCTCACTGCAACCTCCGCCTCCTAGGTTCAAGCCATTCTCCTTCCTCAGCCTCCTGAGTAGCTGGGGTTACAGGCATGCACCACCACACACAGCTAATTTTTGTTTTGTTTTGTTTTTTTGAGACAGAGTCTCACTCTATTGCCCAGGCTGGGGTGCAGTAGCGTGATCTCGGCCCACTGCAACCTCTGCCTCCTGAGTTGAAATGATTCTCCTGTCTCCGCCTCCCCAGTAGCTGGGATTACAGGAGCCTGCCACCATGCCCAGCTAATTTTTGTATTTTTAGTAGAGACAGGGTTTCACCATGTTGGCCAGGCTCGTCTTGAACTCGTGGCCTAAGGTGATCCACCTGCCTTGGCCTCCCAAAGTGCTGGCATTACAGGTGTGAGCCACGGTGCCCGACCTGAATTTTATATTTTTAGTAGAAACAGAGTTTCACCATATTGGCCAGGCTGGTCTCAAACTCCTGACCTCAAGTGATCCACCCGCCTGAGCCTCCCAAAATGCTGGGATTACAGGCACGAGCCACTGTGCCCGGCTTGGGTTTTTAAAATTATATCTTTATTGAGGTATAGTGGACATAAACGGCACCTATTTCAAGTGTACAATTTGGCTATTCTCAGCCTATGGGGTAATCCTACTCCAGAGGAGCAGTAAGAAAAAAAAGAATAAGTTGTACAATTTGGTGAGTTTTGACATATGTGTACAACTGGGAAGCCATCACCACGATTAAAATAACTCCCATTTCCCCACCCTTTGTAGTATATTTGGAGAGTGACAGATAGATGAGTTATCTGTGCCCCTTTGTAATCCACCCCTTTCTACCCAATATCTTATTCACTGTAAACTGCTGATCTATTTTTTATTTTTAGAAATTACATTTTCTGGCCGGGCCTGGTGGCTCACGCTTGTAATCCCAGCACTTTGGGAGGCCGAGGCGGGCGGATCACGAGGTCAGGAGATCGAGACCACGGTGAAACCCCATCTCTACTAAAAATACAAAACAATTAGCCGGGCGTGGTGGCGGGCGCCTGTAGTCCCAGCTACTCGGGCGGCTGAGGCAGGAGAATGGCATGAACCCGGGAGGCGGAGCTTGCAGTGAGCCGAGATTGCGCCACTGCACTCCAGCCTGGGGGACAGGGCGAGACTCCGTCTCAAAAAAAAAAAAAAAAAAAAAAGAAATTACATTTTCTAGAATTAAATATAAATAGAATCATAGAATATATGCTCTTTTGTTTTTGTTCTAGCTTCTTTCAGTATAATTATTTGAAATTCATCCACATTTTTATGTGTAGTTTTTTTTTCTTTCTGAATAATGGTTCATTGTTTTTTGTTTTTTTTTAGGACAGGGTCTTGCTGTGTCACTCAGGTGTGATCATGGTTCAGCACAGCCTCAGCCTCCTCAGCTCAAGTGATTCTCCCACCTCAGCCTCCTGGGTAGCTGGCTCTGCACGCACAGGCCACCAGACCTGGCTAGTTTTAAAGTTTTGTTACAGAGACAGAGGTCTTACTATGTTGCACAGGCTGGTTTCAAACTCCTGGCCTCAAGCAGTCCTCCTGCCTTAGCCTCCCAAAGTGCCGGGTTCATAGGCGTGAGCCCCTGCACCCAGCCGCATTGTACTGATATGACGCAGTTTATTCATTTATCTGTTGAAGGACATTTGAATTTTTTTCTCGTTTCTGAATGCAACCTATAAAGCGGCTGTGAACATTCACGTACAAGCATTTGTGTTGATATATGTTTTCATTTTTCTTGGGTAAATACTTAGCAGTGGAATGGCTGGATTATAGAGTAGGAATGTTTTAAAGATACTTTTTAAATGAGAAAAGGTTTTTCTATTTGCCCACATATTGTCATTTCCAGTGCTTTCATTCTTTCATGTGATCCAGATTTCCTTTTGGTAATATTTTCCTTCTGCCTGAAGAAATTCCTTTCATATTTCTTATAATGCAGATTGGTGATAAATACTTTCCACTGTTGTTTATCTCGAAAATATTTTGCCTTTATTTTGAGGGAGGATGTTTTTGCTAAGTATAGAATTCTAGGTTCACAGTTTTTTAAATTATTTAACTTTTATTTTTTAATTGATAAATTAAAATTGTATTTACTTATTGCATACAATATATTTGTTCACGGTTTTCTTCCGCCAGTACTTTAAAGATAATGTCTAGGCTGGGCGCGGTGGCTTACGCCTGTAATCTCAGCTCTTTGGGGGGCCAAGGCAAGTGGATCATTTGCAATCATGAGTTTTAGACCAGCCTGGCTAACATGGTGAAACCCCGCCTCTACTAAAAGTACAAAAATTAGCTGGGTGTGGTGGCGCTCACCAGTAATCCCAGCTACCCAGGAGGCTGAGGCATGAGAATATTGAACCTGAGAGGCAGAGGTTGCAGTGAGCCGAGATGGTGTCACTGCACTCCATTCTGGGTGACAGAGCGAGACTGTGTCTCAAAAATAAATAAATAAGGCCGGGCGCGGTGACTCACACCTGTAATCCCAGCGCTTTGGGAGGCCGAGGCGGGCGGATCACGAGATCAAGAGATCGAGGCCATCCTGGCTAACATGGTGAAACCCTACCTGTACTAAAAATACAAAAAAAATTAGCCGGGCATGGTGGCGGGCGCCTGTAGTCCCAGCTACTCGGGAGGCTGAGGCAGGAGAATGGCGTGAACCCAGGAGGCAGAGCTTGCAGTGAGCCAAGATCGCACCACTGCACTCCAGCCTGGGTGACAGAGCAAGACTCCGTCTAAAATAAATAAATAATAAAAATAAAGACGATTTCTAGTTGGGCTCAATGGTTCATGCCTGTAATCTCAACACTTTGAGAGGCTGAGCCTGGGGGACCTCTTGAGGCCAGGACTTTAAGACCAGCCTAGGAAACACAGCAAGACCCCATCTCTACAAAAAAAATCTTAAAAATTAGCTAGTGGCTGGAACTTGTAGTTCTAGCTATTCGAGAGGCTGAGGTGGGAGAATTGCTTAAGCCCAGGAGTACAAGGCTTCAGTGAGCTAGGCAAGCCTGGGTGACAGGGCAAGATCCTGTCTCAATTAAAACGAAACAAAACATCCTGATGAGAAGTTTGCTACTGTCCTTATGTTCCTCTCCATGTAATTTTTCTTCTGGTCACTTTAAAAATGATTATGATGTGCTTGGCGGGGGGGATCACTAAGCTTCTTTGATTTATGGATTTTTTTTTTTCTTCTTGAGACAGAGTCTCGCTCTGTCGCCCAGGCTGGAGTGCAGTGCCACAATCTCGGCTCACTGCAACCTCCGCCTCCAGGGTTCAAGCGATTCTCCCTGCCTCAGCCTCCCGAGTAGCTGGGATTACAGGCGCCCACCACCTCGCCTGGCTAATTTTTGCATTTATTTATTTTTATTTTTATTTTTTAGCAGAGACAGAGTTTCACCATGTTGGCCAGGCTGGTCTTGAACTCCTGACCTCTGGTGATCCGCCCACCTCGGCCTCCAGAAGTGCTGGGATTACAGGCATGAGCCACCTCACCCAGCCCATTATTTCTTACAAGTAGTTTAAAACGAAGAAAAAGAACAGTTCTTTTTTTCTTGGGACTCCAATTACATATTGTCCTGCAGGTGATTGATGCACTGTTAATTTTTGTCTTTTTCCCTGTTTCATTTTGTACAGTTGTTCACTGATCTTTACTTCTGTAATATCTAACCTTCTGCTGTCAATCCCTCCCTCCCTCCCTCCTTCCTTACTTTGTCTCTCTTCTCTTCCCTTCTCTTTTTTTTTTTTTTTTTTTTTTTATTTTGAGACGGAGTCTCACTCTGTTGCCCAGGCTGGAGTGCAGTGGCACGATCTTGGCTCACTGCAAGCTCCGCCTCCTGGGTTCATGCCATTCTCCTGCCTCAGCCTCCCGAGTAGCTGGGACTACAGGTGCCCGCCACCATGCCCGGCTAATTTTTTGTATTTTTAGTAGAGACAGGGTTTCACTGTGGTCTCGATCTCCTGACCTCGTGATCCGTCCGCCTCAGCCTCCCAAAGTGCTGGGATTACAAGCGTGAGCCACCACGTCCGGCTTCCTTTCTCTTTCTTGCCTGTGCAGAGCAGGGCTACTCCATAGGCAAAGTAGCCAGCGTATTTTTCATTTCAGATACTGTATATCCCCTCTAGAAGTTTAATTTGGGTCTTTTTTTTATGTCTTCCCTTTCTCTCCTCATATTTATTATTTCCTCTTCTTTCTTTTTTGAGATGAGGTCTCACTCTCTCTTCCAGGCTGGAGTGCACTGGCACAATCTCAGCTCACTGCAACCTCCACCTCCCAGGTTCAAGCGATCCTTCTGCCTCAGCCTCCTGAGTAGCTGGGATTACAGATGTGCACCACCACGCCCAGCTAATTTTTGTAGTTTTAGTAGAGACCAAGTTTCGCCATATTGGCCAGGCTGGTCTCAGACTCCTAACCTCAAATTATCCGCCTGCCTTGGCCTCCCAAAGTGCTGGGATTACAGGGTTGAGACACTGCGCCTGGCCCGATCCTGTGTCTTTAAAAAAAAAAAAAAAATCTCTAACAAGTAATACTGCTTTTTAAAAAAAACATTGTGGGCCAGGCTCAGTGGCTCACGCCTGTAATCCCAGCACTTTGGGAGGCTGAGGTGGATGGATCACAAGGTCAGGAGGTTGAGACCATCCTGGCCAACATGGTGAAACCCCGTCTCTACTAAAAATACAAAAAATTAGCGAGGCGTGGTGGCAGATGCCTGTAATCCCAGCTACTCGGGAGGCTGAGGCAGGAGAATCACTTGAACCCGGGAGGCAGAGGTTGCAGTGACCTGAGATTATGCCACTGCACTCCAGCCTGGGAAACAGAGTGAGACTCCATCTCGATTTAAAAAAAAAAAAAAAAAATTGGTAGAAAACACATAAAACAATTTACAATCTTTACCATTTTTAAGTGTACAGTTTAGTAATGTTAACTATATTCACACTGTTATGCAACAGATCACTAGAACTTTTTTCTTATAAAACTGAAACTCTATACCACCAAACAAGTCTCCACTTCTCCCTCCCCTTAGCCCCTGGCAACCACAGTACTACTTTCTGTTTCTGCGAGTTTGACCACTTTAGATATCTCATCTAAGTGGAATAATACAGTATTTGTCTTTTTGTGACAGGCTTATTTCACTTAATGCAGTGTTTTAAGATTCATCCATGGTGTAGCATGTGGCAGAATTTCCTTTTTTAAGGCTGAATAATATTCCATTCTTTGTGTGTACCACCTTTTGTTTATCTGTTTATTCATTGACAGACACTTGGGTTGATTTCATGTTTTGGCTATTGTGAATAATGCTGCAGTGAATATGGATGTGCAAATATCCCTTTGAGACCCCGATTTCAGTTCTTTGGGGCTTATGCCAATAAGTAGGATTGCTTCATCAAATGGTAATTGTGTTGTTATTTTTTTGAGGAACCGCTATACTGTTTTCTGTACTGGCTATACCATCTCACGTTCCCATCAGCAGTGTAGAAATGTCCCAACTTCTCCACTTCCTCACCAACATTTATTTTCTTTTTTTTTTTTGAGATGGAGTCTCTCTCTGTCACCCAGGCTGGAATGTAGTGGTGCAGCCTCAGCTTACTGCAACCTCTGCCTCCCGAGTTCAACTGATTCTCCTGACTCAGCCTCCAGTAGCTGAGATTATAGGCGCACACCACCATGCCCGGCTAATTTTAGTATTTTTAGTAGAGACGGGTTTTGCCATGTTGGCCAGGCTGGTCTTGAACTCTCGACCTCAGGTGATTCATTTGCCTTGGCCTCCCAAATTGCTGGGATTACAAGCGTGAGCCACCATGCTCGGCCTTTTCTGTTTTTTTGGTAGTGGCCGTCCTAAGGGATGTGAGGTGATGGCAGTGTGGTTTCATTTGCATTTCTCTAATGATTAGTGATGTTGAGCCTTTACATGTGCTTCTTGGCCATTTGTATATTTTCTTTGAAGGAAAGTACAGTGGCATGATCATAGCTCACTGCAGCCTCGAACTTCTGGGCTCCAGTGATCCCGCTGCCTTAGCCACCCAAGTAACTGGGACTGCAGGTGCTCACCACCATACCTTGCTAACTTTGTTTTGTTTTGTTTTTTTCGCTGTCTCTTATAGAAAGGACCTACTAAGTTAAAAAAAAATTTTTTTTATAGAGATTGGGTCTTGCTATGTCTCCCAGGCTGGTCTTGAACTCCTGTTTGCCTGTTTTTCAGTTGGGTTATTTGTTGTTGTTTTGTAGGGGTTCTTTATATATTCTGGATATTAACCTTTTTTTTTTTTTTTTTTTTGAGATGGAGTTTCGCTCCTGTTGTGCAGGCTGGAGTGTAATGGCTCAATCTCGGCTCTCTGCAATCTCCACCTCCCGGGTTCAAGCAATTCTCCTGCTTCAGCCTCCTGAGTAGCTGGGATTACAGGCATGCACCACCATGCCTGGTTAATTTTTGTATTTTTAGTAGAGACAGGGTTTCACCATGTTGGCCAGACTGGTCTTGAACTCCTGACCTCAGGTGATCCACCCGTCTCGGCCTCCCAAAGTGCTGGGATTACAGGCGTGAGACACTGCGCCCGGCCATGATATTAACCTTTTATCAGATCTATGATTTGAAAATATCTTCTCCCACTTCATAGATTGCCTTTTCACTCTGTGGATTGTTTCTTTTGATGCCTGAATTTTTTTTTTTTTTTTTAATTTTGAGATGGAGTTTCACTCTTGTCGCCCAGGCTGGAGTGCAATGGTGCGATCTTGGCTCACTGCAACCTCCGCCTCCTGGGTTCAAGCAATTCTCCTGCCTCAGCCTCCCAAGAAGCTGGAATTACAGGTGCCCGCCACCACGCTCAGCTAGCCCGATTGATTTTTAATAGTTAAACCAACTGTGCGTTCTTGGAATAAGTTCATCCTGGCCATAACGTATTTATCGTTTTTAAATATTACTGGATTGAGCTGGCAAATATTTTAAGATCTTTGCATTTGTGTTCATGTGTAAAATTGGCCAAATCCTTGTCACATTTGTGTATCAAGATTATGTTGATTTCTGGCCAGGCGCGGTGGATCACGCCTGTAATTCCAGCACTTTGGGAGTCCGAGGCGGTCGGATTATGAAGTCAGGAGATGGAGACCATCCTGGCCAACATGGTGAAACCCCGTCTTTACTAAATATGCAAAAATTAGCTGGACATGGTGGCGCACTCCTGTCATCCCAGCTACCGGGGAGGTTGAGGCAGGAGAATTGTTTGAACTTGGGAAGTGGAGGTTGCAGTGAGGCGAGATCGTGGCAGTGCACTCCAGCCTGGCAACAGAGTGAGGCTCCGTCTCAAAACAAAACAAACAAACAAAAAAAGATTATGCTGATTTCTGAGAATTGCTTGAGCCCAGGAGGCAGAGGTTATAGTAAGCCGAGTGCACCACTGCAGTCCAGCCTGAGCGACAGAGCATGACTCTGTCTCAAAAAAAAAAAATTATGCTGCCCTCTTTAGCTTGGGAATTATTCCTTCTTTTTCTAGTCTGTGGAGAGGGAGGGTTTAACATCAATATCTGGCTGGGTGCAGTGGCTCACTCCTGTAATCTCAGCACTTTGGGTGGCCAAGGTGGGCAGATCACCTGAGGTCAGGAGTTCGAGACCAGCCTGGCCAACATGGCAAAACCCTGTCTCTACTAAAAATACACAAAAATTCGCCGAGCATGGTAGCAGTTACTTGTAATCCTAGCTACTCGGAAGGCTGAGGCAGGAGAATTGCTTGAACCCAGGAGGCAGAGGTTGCAGTGAGCCAAGATTGTGCCACTGCACTCCAGCCTGGGCAACAGCGTGGGACTCCGTCTCAAAAAAAAAAAAAAAAAAAAGAAGGAAAGATCAATATCTCTTCCTCAGCCAGGTCCGGTGGCTCATGACTGTAATCCCCGCACTTTGGGAGGCCGAGGCAGGCGGATCATTTGAGGTCAGGAGTTCGAGACCAGCCTGGCCAACGTGATGAAACTCTGTCTCTCCTAAAAATACAAAATTTAGCTAAGCGTGGTGGCGTGAGCCTGTAATCCCAGGTACTTGGGAGGCTGAGGCTGGAGAATTGCTTAAACCCAGGAGGCGGAGGTTGCAGTGAGCTCAGATCGCACCATTGCACTCCAGCCTGGGCTACAGAGTGAGACTCCATCTCAAACAAACAAACAAAAATTATATCTATCTATCTATCTATCTATCTATCTATCTATCTATCTATCTATCATCTATCTGTCTATCATCTATCTGTCTATCTATCTATCCATCTATCTATCAGTCGTCTTCCTCTTTCTTCATCTTCTTTTTCCTTTCCTGAACAGTTCAAACCAAAAGTCATTAGGTAGGATCAATCAAGATAGATGTTTACGTAGTAGAGAGGCTACAGTGCTGGAAGTGCCAGATGCTGGGGCCCCTGAAGCTGAGGTGAATGTCATTACAGGTGGCAGGTGGCAGCTCAGTACATAGAGACGGGGCCCAAGCAAGATCAGGAGGGCATCCATGCAGGCAGGGGTGAAGAGTCGAGGAGGCTGGGCATGGAATAGTGAAGTCTGAAGCGGGGGTGAGGATGCTGAACCACAGGGAGGCCTAGAGTGGGGTGGCGGAGTCAAGTGGGGTGAGCAGGGCTTTTGCATGGAGAGGGGCGGCCGTGGCGCCTGATGTGGGCAAGGAAGTTGCGTCTGCATGGTTGAGGGAGTGGAGAGAGGGGAGAGGGTGATTGTGCCCTCGGGAGGGTAAAAGAGTCCAAGCATCCTAAGGAAGACGTGCATTTGGGGAGTGTGTGGCAGCGATAGTGGAAGACTGGTTACATACAAGGAGATTAATCAAATATGTAAGTATATTGAGTAAAATGGGAACCACATTTTTCACTGTCAAAGAAGGGAATTATAAACATGGAAAGAGAGAAACTCGAATAAACTCTGTGGTGTTGAATTTGAATTGAAGACATTGATACGAATTTAAGGTTTTCAGTATACAAAGTAAAGACAGTTGTGAAGCAATCTGATTGCAGATTCCTTTTACATTTTTATTACCTTAATCTTTTGTAAGTATCTCACCCTATGCTTAATTTGATGGCTCTTTTTTTTTTTGAGACGGAGTCTCGCTCTTTCACCCAGGCTGGAGTGCAGTGGTGCGATCTCGGCTCACTGCAGGCTCCGCCCCCCGGGGTTCACGCCATTCTCCTGCCTCAGCCTCCCGCGTAGCTGGACTACAGGCGCCTGCCACCTCGCCCAGCTAATTTTTTGTATTTTTAGTAGAGACGGGGTTTCACCATGTTAGCCAGGATGGTCTCGATCTCCTGACCTCGTGATCCGCCCGCCTCAGCCTCCCAGAGTGCTGGGATTACAGGCGTGAGCCACCGCACCCGGCCGATGGCTCTTCTTTTTTTTTTCTTTTTTTTCCTAATAGAGACAGGATCTTGCTCTGCTGCCCAGGCTGGAATGCAGTGGCAGGATCAGAGCTTACTACAGCCTTGAACTCCTGGGCTCAAGTCATCATCCCGCCTCAGCCTCTCGAATAGCTATGAGCACAGGTGTGCACCATCCCTCCCAGCTAATTTTTAATAATTTTTTACAGAGGCTGGACCCAGTGGGTTATGCCTGTAATGGCACTTTGGGACGCTGAGGTGGAAGGATTGCTTGAGCCCAGGAATTTGAGACCAGCCTGAGTTACATAGTGAGACCGTGTCTCTAAAAAAAAAAAAAAAAAAAAAATTCGGTGACACACACTTATAGCCCCAGCTACTTGGGAGGCTGAGGCGGGAGGATTGCTTGAGCCCAGGAGGTTGGGGCTACACTGAGCCAGGATTGCACCAGTGCATCAAGGTTTCAAACTCCTGGCCTTAAGCGATTCTCCTGCCCCAGCCCCCCAGAATACTGGGATTATAGATGTGAGCTACTGTGCCCAGCCAATAGCTATTATTTTTGCAACTTATTATCGAGTTCTTCCAAAGCTTTCAACACAGCTTTTATAGTAGTAATAATGGGCTTTGTTTTTTCATGTATTTCATCAGTTTACGTGCTTAATTAAATTTGGCGTTAATTGCAGTAAAAGATACAATTGGAATAAACAGGTTTGAGAACAACTACAACCAAGCCTTGGTTCGGTAAGCATAGAACTCAACTGGAGGGAGCAGAAGATTGTCATACTACCAGCAAGCATTTGGCAGACCATGAGCATTAGAATGACCGTGAGGTCAGAACGTTTTATAGAGGGAAGGGAACGTGCCAGGTAGTATGTTGCAATAGCTAAGTGGTTGTTGCATAGAAGAACTTGTACAGGTCTATGAGGCTGGGATAGCTGCAGTGTAAAGAAGAAGTAGAAAAGGTGGAGACAGGTGGAGAAGTGGAGAACTTTACATCTTGGGGATGTAAAGTTCTTAAAACAGTGCCTGACCGGGCGCAGTGGCTCACGCCTGTAATCCCAGCACTTTGGGAAGCCAAGGCAGGCCAATCACCTGAGGTCAGGAGTTAGAGACCAGCCTGACCAACATGGTGCAACCTGTCTTTACTAAAAATACAAAAATTAGCCGGGTGTGATGGTGTGGACATGTAATCCTAGCTACTCAGGAGGCTGAGGCAGGAGGATCACTTGAATCCAGGAGGTGGAGGCTGCAGTGAGCTGAGGTTGTGCCACCGCACTCCAGCCTGCGTGACAGAGCAAGGCTTCATCTCAAAAAAAAAAAAAAAAAAAAACAACAAAGAAAATCCTCCCAAAAAACCAGTGCCTAGTACATAGTAAGCACTTAATAAGGTTAAGCCATTGATATTATCATGGTTATTTTCATCATCATTTTCTGGGATGTCTGGAAGAATAGGTAGGGGCACAGATCTGACTCCTGCCCTCCTAACTCAGCCACTACTCTGAGCTGAAGCTCTTCTAAAGAGAGCACTGTGGGAATAACAGATTAGGGCACATCCATACAATGGAATACCTCAGCAATAAGACGAGATGAGCTCTTGATACAGCAAACTCAGATGAATCTCAGAGGCATGATGAGTGAAATGAAACAAGACAGTCTCAAAAGGTTGCATACTGCCTAATTCATTTACATGACATTCTATTTTTTTTTTTTTTTTTTTTTTTTTGAGACGGAGTTTCGCTCTTGTTGCCCAGGCTGGAGAGCAATGGCACGATCTCGGCTCACTACAACCTCCACCTCCCGGGTTCAAGTGATTCTCCTGCCTCAGCCTACCTAGTAGCTGGGATTACAGGCATGCGCCACCACGCCCGGCTATTTCGTATTTTTAGTAGAGACGAGGTTTCTCCATGTTGGTCAGGCTGGTCTCGAACTCCCTACCTCAGGTGATCCGCCCGCCTCGGCCTCCCAAAGTGCTGGGATTACAGGCGTGAGCCACCGCGCCCGGTCAACATTCTATTTTTAATTTAATTTAATTTAATTTTTAGAGACAGGGTCTTGCTCTGTCACCCACGCTAGAGTGCAGTGATGTGATGGCAACTCACTGCAGCCTCGACCTCCAGGCTTCCGTCATCCTCCCACCTCAGCCTTCTGAGTAGCTAGAACCACAGGCACCTACCACCATGCCTAAATTGTGTGTGTGTGTGTGTAGAGATGGGGTCTCCCTATATTGCTCAGGCTGGTCTTGAACTCCTGGCCTCAAGCAATCCCCCCGCCTCAGTCTCCCCAGGTGTTGGGATTACTGTGCTCCGTCTATAGGACATTCTATGGGGCAAAACAATAGCGATGGAGAATAGATCAGCCAGGGGCTGGGGGCAAGGGGAGGGTGTGATTGCAATGGGATACCACGGTGGAGTTTTTGGGCTGTTGGAAATATTCTGCATCCTGATTTGGGTGGTGGTTATTTAAATCTATACATATGTTAAAATTCAGAGGACTGTATACCCCAAATTTGCTATATGTTAATTAAAAAAAAAAAAGTAAAAATAAAGCCTTAAGAAATGAAGGGAGGCTGGGCACGGTGGCTCACGCCTGTAATCCCAGCACTTTGGGAGGCCAAGGCTGGCGGATTACCTGAGGTCAGGAGTCCCAGACCAGCCTGGCCAACATGGTGAAACTCCGTCTCTACTAAAAATATACAATTTAGCCATGTGTGGTGGTGGGCACCTGTAATCCCAGCTGCTTGGGAGGCTGAGGCAGGAGAATCGCTTGAACCTGGAAGGCAGAGGTTGCAGTGAGCCGAGATCGCGCCATTGCACTCCAGCCTGGGTGACAGAGCAGGACTCCATCTCAAAAAAATAAAAATAAAAATAAAAAAAAGAAAGAAACGAAGGGGCCAGGCAAAGTGGCTCACGCCTGTAATCTTAGCACTTTGGGAAGCCGTGGCAGGAGGATCACTTGAGCTCAGGAGTTCAAGACCAGCCTGGGCAACATGACAAAACCCCATCTTAAAAAAAAAAAAAAAATACAGAAATTAGCTGGACATGGTGGCACGCACCTGTAGTCCCAGCTACTTGGGAGGCTGAGGTGGGAGGGTCGCTTGAGCCCAGGAGATTGAGGCTGCAGTGAGCCATGTTTGTGCCACTGAACTTCAGCCTAAGTGGCAGAGAAAGACCCTATTTCAAAGGAGAGGAAAAAGAAGTGAAGGCCCTGTGGAGAGCATCCTAGTGTTTAGGTGTCTAAGCTGACCTGGCCCCAAGCGCTGCTCGAGGGGTGCTTCTGTGACGGCGCAGCACGTGTGCCCAGGCCTGGTTCCTCCCTGCCAGGCCCATCATCACTCACTGGCTTTTTCCTTCCTCGTGTTAGATTGGAGCTGGAGGGAGCATCACTGGGCTGAAGTTTAACCCTCTCAATACCAACCAGTTTTACGCCTCCTCAATGGAGGGAACAACTAGGCTGCAAGACTTTAAAGGCAACATTCTACGAGTTTTTACCAGCTCAGACACCATCAAGTGAGTAGTTTAACTAGCAGGGGAAAGGGCTTCTAAGCTTAGGTGTGGTTCCAGCAAGAGCATCCAGATGCCATTTCCTTAACCCAACCTGGCCCAGGGAAGAAAGGAAAGATGTCAACCACTTTCCGCCCTTCTTTCTTTTTCTCAAACTGCTCCTTGGCTGCGTCACTTTGGTCCAGGTGGGTTACTGCTTTGGGAAGGTGTTCTGGAGCCTCAGCTCTTCTGTAAGTCATACCTGTATTAGACTGGACCTTGGCCCTCACTAGATAAGCCAGCATGGCGTGGACCCAGAAAGCCAGCTAGAGAATGGAGCAACAGCTCAGAACCTGAGACTCAATTCCCAGCACTCACTGTGGTGTAATGACCTGACCTGTTCCTGGGTGGAAGCTTATACATGGATGGAATCTTTTCCATAAAGTGCTCTGGACTTCCCAAGAGAAAGTGGCTGGAGAAATTACAGAATGCGGCCAGGTGCAGTGGCTCATGCTTGTAATCCCAGCACTTTGGGAGGCCAAGGTGGGTGGATCACCTGAGGTCAGGAATTCGAGACCAACCTGGCCAACATGGTGAAACCCCATCTCTACTAACAATACAGAAAATTAGCTGGGTGTGGTGGTAGGCCCCTGTAATTCCCAGCTACTCAGGAGGCTGAAGCAAGAGAATAGCTTGAACCCAGGAGGCAGAGGTTGCAGTGAGCCGAGATTGCGCCATTGCACTCCAGCCTGGGCAACAAGAGCGAAACTCCATCTCAAAAAAAAAAAAAAAGAAAAGAAATTACAGAATACTCGTCACTTTGATTTCCAGCTAGAGCCGTGACTCTTACTGCTCCCTGAGGAATTAAATGAGGGTGCTGGGATGTAACTAGCATTGGATGGGATCCTGGGCTGTCCCGCAGGGATGAGGAGTGCATGCGCAATTCAGCAGGCGATTGGATAGACAAGGCTCCAGGCTACTCTTCCGCAAGAAACCTTCCTGCTTGAAGATATTCATAGGGGATGGCAAAAGGCAGTGTAGCATGGATTTGAGGGTTTGAGAGAAAAACTGTGAGCTGGGCTCTTCTGGCTGCATAGCAGGATCCCTGAAGCACCCCCCTAGTCAGCCTCCCAGTCCAGTGGTTTGAGTGACCAGAAGAGCTCCTGGTTGTGTGTTTTTTCCCTCAGTGTTCAAAAGGGGGCAGAAGTGCCTTTCTAGCCAGCTCTGAGGAACAGGGCCAGGCAATCCCTCTTTGGCTTGTGTCTCCTTTGGCCCAAAGGGTGGAGAGTGAAAGGAGAGAGCAGTAAAGGAGGCTTGCGCAGAACCTGGGGTACGGGGGGGCAGGCGTGCCTCGGGGCTTGCTTTATGGTCTGAGCTTTGTCTGTTTCAGGGACTCTTAGGAGCTGGGGATCCTGGGCCCAGCCATAACCAGACAGATTTCTGAGCCCCATTACCCAATCCCCTCTGTCTGGACGGTAGAGCAGTCTGAATGTTCCTCGCTAGGAATCCACGGCAAGACAGTTATTCATTCATTCAACAAATATTTATTGAATGCCCGCTGTGGGTTAGTCACCACAGCGGCAACGGTGAGTAAATAGGCCCATCTCTGTCCCCGAGAATCTTACAACACAGTCTCTCCCTACAGCATCTGGTTTTGTAGCCTAGATGTGTCTGCTAGTAGCCGAATGGTGGTCACAGGAGACAACGTGGGGAACGTGATCCTGCTGAACATGGATGGCAAAGAGGTGCGTTCTCCGAGGTCCTGCCTTTCCCTCCCTCACCCCTGCCTCGGTTCTGTGTCCCCACCTGAACCGAGCTCTTTTCTGCAGCTTTGGAATCTCAGAATGCACAAAAAGAAAGTGACGCATGTGGCCCTGAACCCATGCTGTGATTGGTTCCTGGCCACAGCCTCCGTAGATCAAACAGTGAAAATTTGGGACCTGCGCCAGGTTAGAGGGAAAGCCAGCTTCCTCTACTCGCTGCCGCACAGGCATCCTGTCAACGCAGGTGTGATATCCCAGACCTCATCTCTCCTGCAGACCCTGCCTAGCTGACCACTGCTGGGGTTTTCCCTCATTGTGGAAGCCACTGTGTCAAACCTTTACCCCTGATAGCGTCTGCCAAGCTGATGTCTGGGAACCTTTGTGGCTGTGGCTGTCCCCATCAGCTGCTGAGTTTCCAGAATTTTGTTGTTGTTCACAGCCCAGATTCACCTCTTCCTTTCCGCTCCTGTCTGGAGAGGAGTGGGAGGGAGGGCACCCCTGCAGGAGAAGGCCTGCAAGGCCAGGACCACAGAGGGCTTGTGGTTCCTTCAGCTCAGGTGCTTTTCACTTTGCCAGCTTGTTTCAGTCCCGATGGAGCCCGGCTCCTGACCACAGACCAGAAGAGCGAGATCCGAGTTTACTCTGCTTCCCAGTGGGACTGCCCCCTGGGCCTGATCCCGCACCCTCACCGTCACTTCCAGCACCTCACACCCATCAAGGTGAGTGGCGGTGGGAAGGAGCTCGCAGAAGGCGGCTGTGCTCATGAGGCTGGGGCAGGTCTGCCCACGGTGGGGAAGGGCTGCTGTGGTAAGCCTGCCGCCCCAGATCGCTCCTGGCCCGAGCACAGAGCATCTCTTACCCTTTGGCTCTCTCTCTTCCTTTTATCCCACTTCTGCCATCCCATATGGTTGCGTTTTCTTTCTGTCTCTCTGATAAGGTATTTTTCTGAGTTTTTTCAGCCCAGCTCTGATCTCACTGTGAGAATTTTCAAAGATCCTGACCCTCTGTTCTGTCTTCTCAGCTTCGGTTACCTGTGTACAGTTGACGCACAAACCTTCATTTTTTTTTTTTTTTTTTTAAGGCAGGGTCTTGCTCTGTCACCCAAGTGGGAGTACAGTGGGGCAATCATGGTTCATTACAGCCTTGATCTCCCAGGCTCAAGCAATCCTCCTGCCTCATTTTTTTTTTTTTTTTTTGTAGAGACAGGGTATTCCTGTGTTACCCAGGCTGATCCTTTTTTTTTTTTTCTTGAAACAGGGTCTTGCTCTGTCAAGAGCTGGAGTGCAGTGGCACAAACATAGCTCACTGCAGCCTCAACCTCCTGGGTTCAAGCAATCCTTCTGCCTTAGCCTTGGAAGTAGATTGGACTGCAGGTATGCGCGACCATACCCAGCTAATTTTTTTTATTTTTTATAGAGATGGGGTTTTGCCATGTTGCCCAAGCTGGTCTTGAACTCCTAGGTTGAAGCCATCCTCCCACCTTGGCCTCCCAAAGTGCTGGGATTATAGGCATGAGCCACTGCGCCTGGCAACTTTGCCTTCTTGGTTTGTCGTGCAGGTTTCCGTGCTTCTAATAATAAAAATAAGTCTTTTATTTTCCCACCTTTTCTCAGGCTCTTGTTAATAGCTTCTCTATCCTTAGTCCCCAAGACTAACAGCTTTCAAGTCCTTTGATGCCTTCTTGCCTGAGCCCCCATGCAGCCTGAGCTCTGCTAGTTCTGCATTCTTTTCCAAAACTACAGATCTTCTTCAAATCTTCAGGTTTTATGCCTGTACTTCTCTGGTCAGTTCAGCATAGTGGTGGAGAGCGCCAGTTTCCAGCAGCCAGACCCCCCGGGTTAGAATCCTTGGGCAAATTACTTATATTTTGGATCTGTTTCCTCATCTGCAAAAAGGGAATACTAGTCTCTAACTGATAGGGTTGTTGTGAGGATGAGTCAGTATACTTAAAGCACTTGGCCCCTTGCCCAGCACCTGGTAAGTACTGGTAAGTACTCAATAAATGATGATTGAATATTGAGTGGCCCCCATGTACCTCAATCACATCCGAGCTCTTAATAAATGTCAAGAATCCTTCCCCAGTTGATGTTCCTGATAATCCATCTGTCTGCATGTCCCAGTCTGTATCTAGCCAGGTGTCGTAAGTCATTACAGCCTCCTGTGTGTGATTTGTGACTTATTTCTAAGCCTTCGCATGTACTATTTCTTCCTTTCTACCAACCATGTCTTTCTTCAAAACTTCCTTGAGAAGTTTAGGAAAATCCCATCCAATTCTGCCATTTTAATAACTGCCAGATTTGTTTTTAGTGGGGTGATCTGGGGAACGTGGGTTTCCTTCTCTTTTTTAGCCAGTAGCAATTTTACACTCAGCTCTTAGTTATTCGTGTTGATGGAGACGGGATGACAGTGGGGCTCCTCCAGAACTCAAGTCCTGTTAGAGTTTGGTCACCAGAGGCTTTTTCTGCTTTGTTTTGGCCTCTTAGGTCAGTATCTGGGTCAGGCTGATGTTAAAACGTTTATCGGTTGGTATGATCTTAGCATATGCAAATGAGGGAGAAGGCCTGAAGGTGCCGAGGGCCAGGGGGCCAGCTAGGGATTAAAGATGTGCAATGGCAGAGGCACACACAACCTAAAACCATTCTTGTAGTTTTCTCTAAGACTTATCTCCATTATTAGGTTGGCTTGTTACTGGCAAATACTACTTTTTTTTTTTTTTTTTTTTTTGAGAGTCTTGCTCTGTCACCCAGGCTGGAGTGCAGTGGCATGATCTTTGCTCACTGCAACCTCCACCTCCTGGGTTCAAATGATTCCCCTGCCTCAGCCTCCCAAGTAGCTGGGACTACAGGCATGTGCCACCACGCCCAGCTAATTTTTTTTGGTATTTTTAGTAGGGACGGGGTTTCACCATGTTAGCCAGGATGGTCTCGATCTCCTGACATCGTGATCCGCCTGCCTTGGCCTCCCAAAGTGTTGAGATTACAGGCGTGAGCCACCGCGCTCGGCCCAAAGAATACTTTTGATGTTCCTCTTTGTTGATATTTGTTTTTGATGTCCCTCTTGATCATGTTCTGCGTGTACCCTCATAACCGGCCTCTCCATCTCCTAGGCAGCCTGGCATCCTCGCTACAACCTCATTGTCGTGGGCCGATACCCAGATCCTAATTTCAAAAGTTGTACCCCTTATGAATTGAGGACAATCGATGTGTTCGATGGAAACTCAGGGAAGATGATGTGTCAGCTCTATGACCCAGAATCTTCTGGCATCAGTTCGGTGAGGCTTGGGCCCTCGAATAATGATGGGAGGAAGCAGGGATTCAACCTACCTTATTGACCAAAAATGACCAGAAATTAGGTGTCTCTGCTAATACCTTCACCCTCTCCTCATGTTGACGCTCTTGTCTCTGCAGCTTAATGAGTTCAATCCCATGGGGGACACACTGGCCTCTGCAATGGGTGAGTAGGAGGAGAATGTCTCTGACTTGCTGAGCCCGATCCTACTTCCCAAGGTTCAGTGTGGGCCAGCCTCAGCCCTGCCCTGCCACATTCACCCCAGGGCAGTGGTCCGGAAGAAGATGGCTGGGAGACAGTGGTCTCTTTAGCCGAGGCTCTCCATTCCTCTGGCTTTGTCTTGGTCATGCAATGCCTGGCTACTGTCCAGTTTCCTAGTATTTCTTTTTTTTTTTTTTTTTTTTTTGAGACGGAGTCTCACTCTGTCCCCCCAGGCTGGAGTGCAGTGGCGTGATCTCGGCTCAATGCAAGCTCCGCCTCCCGGGTTCACGCCATTCTCCTGCCTCAACCTCCCGAGTAGCTGGGACTACAGGCGCCCGCCACCACGCCCAGCTAATTTTTTGTATTTTTAGTAGAGATAGGGTTTCACCCTGTTAGCCAGGATGGTCTCGATCTCCTGACCTCATGATCCGCCCACCTCAGCCTCCCAAAGTGCTGGGATTACAGACTTGAGCCACTGCGCCCGGCCTTCCTAGTATTTCTTTACCAAATCCTGGGTTTGCCAGCCAGCCCCAGGCTCTGAGAGATTGGTAATGGAAGGTGTAAGTCAGACTGGTCTCACTCCTCCTAGGTTACCACGTTCTCATCTGGAGCCAGGAGGAAGCCAGGACACGGACATGAGAGACACTAAAGAAGGTGTGGGCCAGACAAGGCCTTGGAACCCACACATGGGATCAAGTCCTGCAAGCAGAGGTGGCGATTTGTTAAAGGGCCAAAAGTACCAAGGCTAGGGTTGGAGCAGGGGTGCTGGGACCTGGGGCACTGTGGGACTGGGACACTTTGGTGTTAATGCTCTGGACTTGCCTCCAGAGATTGCTCCAGAGTTGGTGACACAGCTGCCCCAAGGGCCCCTCTGTATCTAGCCTGGAACCAAGGTTATCTTGTAACTAAATGACTTTTCTCCTCTCAGTGGGTGGTAGCAGAGGGATTAAGCAGTTGTTTGATTTGTGCTCACTTTTGATATGGCCAATAAAACCACACCGACAGCTTCTGCGTGGATCTTCCAGAAGTGACCTGGTCAGAGAGCTTCTTGCGTCTCAGAAATGAAGAAAAGGCACAGGAAACAACACTATCAGTCCAATAGGAAACAGCACTATTCATTCTCTGGGAGCTGCCCCAGCCCTACTCTGGGCCACAGTCTAGAACTTTCTTTTCCAGCTCACAACCTGCATGTAGCTCAGGTCCCTGGAGACCCCAGCCCAGCTGAGGGAGAGCAGTTTCCTGATTCGTGTGACAAGCACCTCCCTTCCCACCACTCCCCACTCCCTCCCAAGTACAGACACCCTTCCGTCCTGCTCCATTTGAAGGGGTGACAGAGATTCCTGAAGCATTCTGTCTGAGTCTAATGGTGGCTCTAGCCAGACACAGGGAAATGTGGCTGGCTGGCTGTTGGGTGATCCAGTTCCTTGGGAGCCAGTGTTTGTACCGCTGGTATTAGCTGTTTTTCCCACTAAAATAAGCACTGAGAGGCAAGACCGTGTCCCTCTGAGCTATTTGCCAAATACTTCAGGCTGGAGGAGAAAGAACAGGGCTTGATAGAAGTGCCAGGCGGATCCAGCACCAACTCTGCCATTTTCTGATCCTGGGTCCCGAGTGAACACTGACCACCAGTTTACATCTCAGGTGTGTAGGGAGCGTGGAGGAGGCAAATCCTGTTGGGAGAAAGCCAGTATCCAACACAGCACTTGGTAAACATCAGGCATGGGAATGCTGAGTGACAGGCACCACGGGCCACGCTGAGCCCCACTCGCTCATCTGGCTGGGGTCATCAGAGGGAGGCCCAGCCCAGGACCTCCCGTCCATGGGCTGGGGAGCAGCAACCGTCCGGAGCGAGGCCCAGCCCACCTCCCCAGGAGGCGGAGGGAAGCGGGCTGAGTGGTTGTCAGGCGTGGTCCTCCCCATCTGCGACGTGGCGGTAGCCAGGAGGCTGGGCCTGCATCCGGAAGAGGACGGTGAGGAGCAGCACTATGAGGAGGAAGAGGATGGAGCCACATACAGCCAAGGCCACGATCACCTCTGGGCATGGGGGAGGCAAGAGAAAGGTCATGTCAGCGTTCCATCATATGCCAGGTACTGTTCTGACATATGGGAGATACACAGAGGTGGCCAAGACAGAGTCCTAGCTCTCATGGAGTTCACATGCTAGGAGAGGGGAGGTAATAAATAAGCAAACGGGCTGGTCACAGTGGCTCACGCCTGTAATCCCAGCACTTTGGGAGGCTGAGGCGGGCGGATCACCTGAGGTCAGGAGTTCGAGACCAGCCTGGCCAACGTGGTGAAATGCTGTCTCTACTAAAAATACAAAAAATTAGCTGGGCATGGTGGTGCGCGCCTGTAATCCCAACTACTCGGGGGGCTGAGGCAGGAGAATTGCTTAAACTTGGGAGGCAGAGGTTGCAGTGAGCCGAGATCACGCCACTGCACTCCAGCCTGGGTGACAGAATGAGACACTGTCTCAAAAAAAAAAAAAAAAAGTTAAGAGTGACAGGTCAGTGACGAATGTGATACAGACAGACAAAGCAAAGTAGGTCAGCAGGGAAGGCATTATTGAGAAAGTGAGAAGTTTAACAGAGACCTGGAGTCAATGAATGACATACAATGATCTGAGAAGAGTATCACGGGACAGAGGAGAGGAAGGAAGGGCAAAAGGCTCAGATGTGGGGATAAGCCTGGCACACGCTAGAATCATCCAGAAAGTCAGTCTCACCAGAGCAGAGTACGCAAGGGGCATGTAGGAGATGGGGCAGGAGACCAGACGGAGCAGGGCCTGGAAGGCCACGGTGAAGAACTTGGATTTTACTCTACATGTGATGGGAAGCCATTGGAAAATTCTAAGAGGACAGTAGTGTGAACTGGTTTACATTTTTTAAAAGTTAGGCCGGGAGCGATGGGTCACGCTTGTAATCCCAGCACTTTGGGAGGCCGAGGCGGGCGGATCACGAGGTCAGGAGATCGAGACCACAGTGAAACCCCGTCTCTACTAAAAATACAAAAAATTAGCCGGGCGTGTTGGCGGGCGCCTGTAGTCCCAGCTACTCGGAGAGGCTGAGGCAGGAGAATGGCGTGAACCCATGAGGCGGAGCTTGCAGTGAGCCGAGATTGCACCATTGCACTCCAGCCTGGGCAACAAGAGCAAAACTCCATTTCAAAAAAATAAAAAAAGTTAACTCTGCTGTGCTGAAAGACTAGTAGGGACAAGAATAGAACCAGAAAGAACTAGGAAGCTTTTCATTCGGTCAGGCAAGAGCTGACGGTAGATTGGACTGCGGAGGCAAGAGCACATATTAATATTTGAAAGGTTGAGCTGATCTGGCAGTGGGCTGGATGGGCAGAATGACCCCAAGGGTTATACTGTGCCACTAGGTGACTCGTGGCATTGACTGAAACAAGGAAGCCTGGAAGAAGAGCAGCTTTGGAAGGAAAAGCATCTGGTTTTAGACACTGCAACTTTGAGATGCCTTACTTAACATGCATGTAGAGACCTCAAGTTGGCAGCTGGATATGAGTCTCTAGCTCAGAGAAGAGGTTGTGAATCTGTGAGTCAGGGTGTAAGGACAGAAGTGGGCATGGAGATGGGCATAAAGTCATGAGGCTGCATGAGATCACTTGGGAGTGTGCACGGATGGGGAAAGCTCCAGGGATGAGTCCTGGGTCATCCGTTCTTTAGTGAGGAAGGGACGCCTGAAAGTCAGGAGAAGCCAAGAAAGTGTTTCAGGAAGGGGTGGCCAATTATGTAATGCTGCTGAGAGCTGAGAGAAGCTAAGAACTAGTCACTGGCTTTGGTAGGAGGTCACTGGTCACCAGACAAGTATGGCTGCAGGGTAGCGGAAGGTGACACAAGACTGTCTCGTGTGAGTCTAAGAGGACAGGTGGTGAGGAAGCAGAGCCAGATTCCAGGCAGCTCTTTCGAGGATTCCATTCTGAGAGGGAAGAGGCTGGTGGCTGGGGAAGAGGTGGCTCTCAGAGGTCATGGATGGGCTTTTGGGAGGGAAGTACTCCAGTAGAGAAGCAGAGGCATCAGAGCTCCTTGCAGAGGTGAGGAGAGAGAACCCGAGTGCGGGTGGAGAGGCCACCCTAAGCAGTGGCTTCCCCCAGCAAGTAAGCTGGTGGAGCTGGTGGTGGGAGAATGAGCCGATTCTCTCTTGGCTCTTATTTTCTCGGTGATACAAGTGAGACATCACCTGAGGGTGAGAAGTGGGGACAAGGGATAAAGCAGTCTGGGGTCGGGGAGGGAACTCCTAGCAAATGCAGTCAAATGGCTGGAAGTGCGACAGCTCTTGAGATGTGCGGATGTGAATTGCAGGTTGGTCTAGGGCATGACTAGCAAGGAGGCCGGTGACAGCTCACCTGTGTCTGCAGGACCGCTTGCCAGCTGGCACTCCTGCTGCCAATCCTTGGGCACGACGGGCTCTGTGAGGCGAAGGAAGTCCTGGAGTGGGCAGCGGTGAGGGCAGCCAGGCAGGCTGAGCGGCCAGGCGGCCTTGTCACTCTCGTTCCGAAAGTACATCTCCACTGAGAAATTCCTGAGGGTCGAAAGGAGGCAACATGGGAGCTGCTCGGCCTGCCCGTCATGGGGTCCTTGGGCTGCCCCGAGCCACCTCCCGAGGGCCCCCTCCAGAGGACACTGCTAGCTCCACTCACCCAGAATCTTCCTGGTACAGTTCAAATATGTGGCAGGAGGCGTAGGGGGCTTGTTCACCATTGTAGATGTCCAGTGCCATTTGCAGGGCAACCAGGGTAGTGTCATGCTGCGGGGCAGAGGGGCTCCCCATCAGCATTGTTCCCCACACCCGCAGGAACCGAACAGAGAAGAAATCCAGCTCCCTGCCTGACACAGCGCACTAGGGAGTGCAGGCACTCACCGCGGAGTAAACCAGCAGCTTGGGGAGCTGGGAGGTGGTCGCCATTAGGGTCAGGTTCTTCCTTATCTGAGCCAGCAGGACTCCTGAAGGAGAAAAGTCCCCGGTGTTGCTGGCTACAGCCACCTCTGCCTTCTAATTCGACCTATCTGTGCTCCTTTCACCCTCTGCCAGGCCTGGGCCTCATCACCTACACGGAGAACTCTTTAATGTCATGGCACCATGTAAGAACTCTGTGGCACCCCTCCTCTCTAAGAACTGTCAAATGTACAGAAGGAAGCAAGACGAAACAAGATATCTGCCTATATTTTAACACGGATATAGAAACCTGCCTGTGTCTACAGAAGCACTTCAGTTTGAAACAAATGTAAACTTAAGATTGCTTCAGAGTACACAGCGGGTGGGTCTGTGCCCAGGTAACTACCATATGCTCTGAAAACTGAGATGTCAAAAAGGTGTGACAGCAGGCACGCCCTTAGGTGCTCAAACGAGGAAGCTGGCATGTGTGTCACTCTCAGCCTTCTCAAAATGGCCCCCAGTGGTTCTCTCGGGGCAGCTATTCATTTAGGAGAGGGAGGGTCTTCTGATGTGGGCGAAACTTAAGAACATGAATGGCAAGGCTGGGCGTGGTGGCTCATGTGTGTAATCCCAGCACTTTGGAAGGCTGAGGGGGGCAGATCACCAGAGGTCAGGAGTTTGAGACCAGCCTGGCCAACATCATGAAACCCCGTCTCTACTAAAAATATAAAAATTAGCTGGGCGTGGTGGCAGGCACTTGTAGTCCCAGCTACTTAGGAGGCTGAGGCAGGAGAATTGCTTGAACCTGGGAGGTGGAGGTTGCAATGAGCCGAGATCGCGCCACTCTACTATAGCCTGGGTTTACAGAGCAAGACTCTGTCTCAAAATAAATAGGCTGGGTATGGCGGCTCGTGCCTGTAATCCCAGCACTTTGGGAGGCCGAGGGGGATGGATCACCTGAGGTCAGGAGTTCAAGACCAGCCTGGCCAACATGGTGAAACCCTGTTTCTACTAAAAATACAAAAATTAGCTGGGCATGGTGGCTGAGGTCAGGAGTTTGAGACCAGCCTGGCCAACATGGTGAAACCCCGTTTCTACTAAAAATACAAAAGTTAGCCAGGTGTGATGGCACGTGCCTGTAATCCCAGCTACTCAGAAGGCTGAGGTAGGAGAATCACTTGAACCCAGGAGGCAGAGGTTGCAGTGAGCCAAGATCGAGCCATTGCACTCCAGCCTGGGTGACAAGAGGGAAACTCCATCCCCCCCCCAAAAAATAAATAACTTTTTAAAAAAAGAATATGAATGGCAGAAAAGGAAGAGAGGTGGGGAAATTTGGTGACTAGCGGCATGAGGAGGGGGATTTGGTTTTGAAAGAGCAGGGAGTGTTTCAGTAGAGAGGGAAGTGTGTGAGAAGCCCCCACAGCAGATTTTTAACGCCTTAGGGTCCTGAGGAGTGGAGTGACATGCTGTCCTTGTCACTCACCCCCCTGAAGCCGGGCCTTCTCTGCCTGCTGGTAGATTCCGAAGAGGAAGCGGAAGCTGAAGTCCTTTAGCCGGCTGAGACGCTGCATGGTTTGGGGTGAGGCCCAGGGCGGCAGGCGCAGCCCGTGCGTTTGCTGTGTATCGCAGCGGGCAGGTTAGTGCCCCAGGCCTAGGCCAGCCTCTCCAGAGGGCAGCTCTCTTCCCCATTGGGAAGGTGCCTGTGTGTGTGAGGGAGGGAGAGGGGAGAGAGGCAGAGGGGCTGGAACCAGTAGACATGGCAGGCAGTGTGGATGCTGCAGGGCACAGGAAAGGAAGCTCAGGCACAAAAAGTGAGACTCAGCAGAAAGGAGCTCTGGGTAGAGAGCAGCAGGGACTGCTGACAATTAATAAACCATTTCCCACTCTGAGGATCTCTGTCACCCGTGAGGGAAGTTCCCGTGTTTCACAAGCACAGCCTCCCTGGACCTCCCCAGGGGTGTGACGGTATCAGGCACTGTGTTCTACCGTCCTGGTGACCTGGGCCTGCTGAGAGGGAAAAGAGTGATCACAGTGGGCACCCTAGTGGGCTCACCTCACAGAAGAGTGTGTCATAGACATTCCAGACAGTCTCCAGTGTCAGGTCTGTAAGCCCTGTCTCGTTGGCCACCATGTCCAGAAATTGCTATGAAAAATGGGTCAGGGTCTCAGTCCTGCTCTGAGGAAAAGACAGCGTGGTGACCTCCACCTCTGCCCCCACTCACTGCATTCCGAGAATTCTCATTCTGATACTCTGGTGTCTGCCGGGTCTCGTTCTGCAGCTGCTCATAACGGGGACATGGGCCCAACGGGAACTTCAGCAGCTGTAGAGCGAAGCGGGGAAACAGGCAGTGGGAAAAGGAGCCTGGCATCAGCAGGCCCACGGCCAGAGCTGTCCCCTCACCACCCCAGGGAAGGGCTGGCCACTCTCACCCTGTCCTCACTGATGGGCACAGTGTGCACAGGGATAGGCTGCCACGAGATGTTCGGGTTGAAGCGCTGCATCCCGTTGGGAGGGAAGAGTCCAGCCAGGTTGGCCTCAGCACTCATGAGAGTCCGGTCAAAGTCTGTGCTTCGCACATAAACCTGCAGAGATAGCAACACAAGTCACGTGTGTGTGTGTGTGTGTGTGTGTGTGTGTGTGTGTGTGTGTGTGTCGCTCACGTGCACGCGCGTGTAGGGAAGTTTTGGTCACCCTGAAGTGGAGCCTTGTATATATGTATGTGTGTGTGTGTGTGGTGGGAAGTTTTGGTCACCCTGAAGTGGAGCCTTGTGTGTGTGTGTGTGTGTGTGTGTGTGTGTGTGTGTGGTGGGAAGTTTTGGTCACCCCAAAGTGGAGCCCCAGGGGAGAACCTGTTCTCGATGGCCACCCAGCAAACTGTAAACCTATCATACATCTGGCCCTCACCCTCCTCTGGCCTCTGGCCTTCCCCGTCCCCCAAACACTCCACTGGGGGTTGTCACCACCCTGTGAAGAACTCCTGTGGGAATGGCCTTAGTTGAAATGCCCCTTCCAGTCAAAAGTGCTGAGTCAATCAGTAAGGCTCTCTGGTCTGTCTGGTTTCATAATAACACCTCTCTCCCTGTCTAGATCAGGGTCCTTGGGGCAGAAACTGACTCCAGTGACGACCCTTACAGACCAGGGAGAAAAAAATAAGACAAAGGGCTGGGCCTGGTGGCTCACACCTATAATCCTAGCACTTTGGGAGGCCAATGCAGGAGGATCACTTGAGGCCAGGAGCTCGAGACCAGCCTGGGCAACATAGTGAGAACCTGTCTCTAAAAAAAAAATTTAAAAATTACCCAAGTGTGGCGGGCACCTGTAGTCCCAGCTACTTGGGAGGCTGAGGCAGGAGGATCACTTGAGCCCAGGAGTTTGAGGCTGCAGTGAGCTATGACTGAGGCACTGTGCTACAGTTTGGGTGACAGAGTGAGACCCCTTTAAAATATATGTGTATATTTTGGGCCAGGCACGGTGGCTTATGCCTATAATCCCAGCACTTTAGGAGGCCAAGGCGGGCGGATCAGCTGAGGTCAGGAGTACAAGACCAGCCTGGCCAACATGGTGAAATCCTGTCTCTACTAAAAATACAAAAATTAGCCAGGCATGGTGGCACACACCTGTAATCCCAGCTACTCGGGACACTGAGACAGGAGAATCACTTGAACCCAGGAGGTGGAGGTTGCAGTGAGCCAAGATCATGTCACTGTACTCCAGCCTGAGCGACTCAGCAAGACTCTGTCTCAAGAAAAAAAAATTAAAAAAAAAATAATTTGAAGAGCTTATTCAGAGATAGTGGCTCATGAAAAGGGAGGAGGAAACTGGGGAAGGACAAGCTCAGGCCTTAAGAGAACAATAACAATGTGTAGGGACTGTTGATACGGCTGAGGCTGACAGTGGTAACCAGAGGAACAGCTTCCCCCATTCCTGTGGTGGGGTGAGGCCTCAGGGAGCAGGCACACTCACCAGTCCTCCCTGATGTGCCCTAGGAAGGTAGCACGATCTGGCATGGCAGACAGGGCTCAAAGACCTCATCTTGAGCAAGAAAAGACAAGCCCTATCTACACATGTCTTCCCCGCTGTCCTTCATCTTGGCCCTGTCTGGTTTATCATCAGATACTCCCACAACATTCTAAGCTCCATGAAGACAGAGATCATATCTGTATGGTGCATTACTGAATGCAAAGTGCTAGCACAGTCCTTGGCCTTTAATAGGTACTCAATAAATGTCTTGGATGGAAAGCCTGTGATTTCACAGAGTCAGAAACCACTTTGCCAGGCCCGCCCTTAAGTCTGAATTTGGATGCTTAATCAAGTTTGCCTCTTCACAGCCAAGCAGGGGCAACTCAGCTCCTAGGGCTTTGTTCCAGCTCTCAGATGTCTTTTCCTGTAGTTGTGACCAAAAATACAAGAAGGAGGCCAAAGTGCCCAGCCTCAGCCTTAGGCTCCCTGAGGGCAAAAGATGAGGGCAGCATACCCAGGTCCCCTTGCCTCTGGAGCTCCCAACCTTACCTCTTGCCGGTGATAAGAGGTGTTTAGGAAGCCATGATAGCGCTGCCGCAGGGCCTGGCCCAGCTCCCAGTGCTGTAGCATCCCCTCCTGTGGGAAAACCCAAGGGTTAAGAGGGTCTAGAGGGAAGGGGTGGCTTCAAGCCCCATGGGGTTTAGGCCCTGTTGCTTTCCAGGTTTACCCTTTGCTGGAGTCAATTAATCTGATCCCAGAAGTCTTTCATTAAGTGGCCAGTCATGCACAGCAATATCATGGGCACAGAGATTAAGGTTATGAAATCTGGTCAAAGTCAGCACCCATATGGGAAAAGGCAGTTTAGTAGGACCCCAAGTTTCGTAGACTGCTCTAGACGTCACTCATTCTGCAGCTCATCCTGAGGAAAGGCTGGCTTCTGACCCACCTTGGTTAACTGACCAAACCCCTGGGGCCATTCTTCTTCCTGATAGGGGTCCTTGGGATATGTCTTCACTGGTGAACGGTCTCCATGGCGATACAGCTGCGGGAAGAAAATGGTTTGCCTATAGGTCAGAAGCATCCCCTTGATAGGGACCCAGAGCCTGCCTTTTGCCCCACGTTAGGGAAGGAAGTCTCATTCCCTCTGGGAAGCCTACTCGCTGCAAAAGACCCCAGCTAGGAGTCAGTCACTTCTTCCAGATTCCAGAAATTCTAACTTAGCTAAGCAATGCTACTGGAGACCATAGGCAAAGCCAAGGTACAGGTAGGAAGGGAAAAGAGAAGTGAAAGCAACGTATGTGGTGGGGACAACTGGGGAAAAAAGATAACCAAAGGCTTCTTTAGGGATGAGTCTTAACCATTCAACCACTTCCCTGTTTCAAGGCAGACTCACCCCGACCTATTCGGTCATCCTGACTCCCATAAGCCAGGGCTCCACGTTAATCCTGAATCCAGCCTCCCAACTCCCCAGGCCAGTCGTCCCCTCCTAAACCGGCTGTTCCTTCCCAAGATCCTCGACCCCCACCAGCTGGCCTTTGCCCTTCTAGCTTCAGGGAACTCTTTGGTGACCCCATCTCTCATTACCAAGGTAACGAAGCGCAGACTCCGGGCCTGGGTGGGCGGCATCACCACCAGGTTCACGCCGAGAAGGAGCTGGAGGAGAGCCGCCCGGCTCCAGCCGGACCGCTTGCCCGCCATCACCGTTGTAATCTATGCAGCAAAGAAGCTGGAACCCGCTGGGTGGCACCTGTAAGCAGCCGCCCGGACGCACCCGTAAGGACACACGCCGGAAGTGCGTTCGCCGCCATCTTACTTAGGGACGAGCTGGGGTCGGGGGGAAAAGGCGCAATCTCGGTGGGATTGCGTGCAGGAGGCTAGCGGTCTGGCTGTGGCGGAGGAGCGTAAGAATGTAACGCGACCTGGCGCGGCAGACAGGGCTCGAAGACCTCATCTTGATCAAGAAGGCCATAAGTTCGCGTTTGCCTCTGCTCGGAGAAATCCCTTACCAAGGTGGCGCTTGCATTGGGCGGGACCATGTCTGGAGAGCCAGCGTCCCCTCCAGGCTTGACCCCATAGCTAGATCGGGTGCAGAATTGAGGCGAGGGATGGGAAAGCAGAGGTCGCTTCTCTCCACGCCCCTGCCTTTGGGGGGAGATTGAGCCCTGGCCCTGTTCTCTAGGAGACGTTTTGCTTGGGGTGCAGGGCACAGTATGTAAACAACCCTTTGGACTCCGTGTGTCCTTGAGGTTGCCCCAGTCTAGCCTACCGTTCCTGCCTCGCACAAAGCTTCAGTAGCCCTCTCACTTTCCCTTCCAGTCCTTTCCCTGTCCTGCCTCCCCTCCACTTCCAAGTTTTAGTTAATTAGAGTCAAGACGTCATGCCTCTTCCCAAAGGAGTTGGATTGCACAGGATGTTCAGACTTTCCAAACCCAAAGCACTGAATCCCTGGGGGAGGAATTTCAGACCAGTGGGGAGGTATTTTGAGGAAAGGGGCAGGCGCATATCATAAAGTGGGAGTAGGTGGGGTTTCCACAGAATCAATGGCCCTCTTGGCATTGACCATTAGAATTCAGGTGCAGCCAGTTTGGCCTCAGAACTTTGTGACTCCTGTGACGGTTGCAGAAGGTCAGATCATAGGTCCTGGGGATGCTTTGATTCAGATCTGCCTACTGGAAGCAAATCTCCTCAGATCTTTGGGAAACAAAACTGATCAAGCTTGGCCTGGGCTCCGTGGCTCACCTGTAATTCCAGCACTTTGAGAGGCCGAGGCAGGCAGATCACCTGAGGTCAGGAGTTCGAGACCAGCCTGGCCAATGTGGCAAAACCCCGTCTCTACTAAAAATACAAAAAAAAAAAAAAAAAATTAGCTAGGTGTGGTGGCGTGCTCCTGTAATCCCAGCTACTCTGGAGGCTGAGGCAGGAGAATCGCTTGAACTCGGAAAGCAGAGGTTGCAGTGCGCTGAGATCATGCCACTGCACTCCAGCCTGCGTGACAGAGTGAGACTGTCTCAAAACAAAAAAAAAAACCTGATTAGGCTTGGTGTGGTGGCTCACGTTTGTAATCCCAGCACTTTGGGAGGCCAGGGTGGGAAGATTGCTTGAGCCCAGGAGTTCGAGACCAGCCTGAGCAGCTTAGGAAAATCTCCTCTCTACAAAAAAAAGTTTAAAAATTAGCTGGGTATGGTGGCACACACCTGTGGTCCTAGCTCCTCGGGAGGCTGAGGTGGGAGGATCACCTTGAGCCCAGGAGGTTGAGGCTGTAGTGAGCCATGATGGTGCAACTGCACTCCAGTCTAGATGACAGAGCAAGACTGTGTCTCAAAAAAAAAAAAAAAAAGAAAAGAAAAAAAAAGATCAGAATTATCTGTCCTTATTTTGCCCTAGGACTCCAGATTCAATTATTTATATATACTTCAGGATTTAAACTTTGCTTCCAGAGTTGTCATGGAGGAGGCCAAGCAGCAAATAGAGTAAGAGCCAAAGCCTGGGTAGCCAAACAGTTCTTTTTTTTTTTTTTGAGACAGAGTCTCGCTCTGTCGCCCAGGCTGGAGTGCAGTGGCGCAATCTGGGCTCACTGCAAGCTCCGCCTCCCGGGTTCACGCCATTCTCCTGCCTCAGCCTCTCCGAGTAGCTGGGACTACAGGCGCCCGCCACCACGCCCGGCTAATTTTTTGTATTTTTAGTAGAGACGGGGTTTCACCGTGGTCTCGATCTCCTGACCTCGTGATCCGCCCGCCTCGGCCTCCCAAAGTGCTGAGATTACAAGCGTGAGCCACCGCGCCCGGCAGCCAAACAGTTCTTAACCTTCTTATTTAATCACAAGCCCCTTTATGAATCACATGAAAATTTTGTGCCTCTCCTCCAGAAAAATGTTCACACATACAAACACGCACATGGAATTTTGCATATAATCCCAAATGGTTCACAAAGACCACTTATTACAGGTTTCATAAATCAGCATCTCTGAATACCTGATTTAACCTAGTCCTCTTACTTTACAGCTTAGGAAACAAAGAGAGGAAGTGACTTGCCCAAATTCACAGTTTGGGCATGGGCACAGTTTGAGAATGGATTAAAAGTCAAGTTTTGGCCGGGCGCGGTGCTCATGCCTGTAATCCCAGCACTTTGGGAGGCTGAGGCGGGTGAATCACGAGGTCAGGAGATGGAGACCATCCTAGCTAACATGGTGAAACCCCGTCTCTACTAAAAATAGAAAAAATTAGCCGGGCCTGGTGGCAGGCGCCTGTAGTCCCAGCTACTCGGGAGGCTGAGGCAGGAGAATGGTGTGAACCGGGCAGGCGGAGCTTGCAGTGAGCAGAGATTGTGCCACTGCACTCCAGCCTGGGCAATAGAGCAAGACTCCATCTCAAAAAAAAAAAAAAAAAAAGTCAAGTTTTGTGATTTTCAGTTGAATAGTCTATAATGGGCTGCTTCTTGCAGGCTACTCAAATTGCATTACTAAACTGCAATTGGTGAACCTGAAATACTTTCAATAAAGAGGTATCTGTCAAAGGAAACCTTTTCAAATTAGTGGAACTAAACGGGGCCTAGGCTGGACATGGCTCACACCTGTAATCCCAGCACTTTGGGAGGACGAGGTGGGTGGATCACCTGAGGTCAGGAGTTTGAGACCAGCCTGGCCACCATGGTGAAACCCCATCTCTACTAAAAATACAAAAATTAGCCAGGCGTGGTGGCATGTGCCTGTAATCCCAGCTATCGGGGAGGCTGAAACAGGAGAATCACTTGAATCCAGGAGGCAGAGGCTGCAGTGAGCCGAGATTGTGCCACTTCACTCCAGCCTGGGCAACAGAGCGAGACTCTGTCTCAAAAAAAAATAAAGGGGGCTTGGGTAATTGGCAAAATGCTGCATATTAGTGGTGGGGGGAGTTGAGTGTTTTGTTTTAATGGGCCTCTTACTCTTCTTGCAAACCAGCCAGACCACTGTACTTTCAGAGTGTAAATCTTTGGCTCACCAAATTTCAGCTATCTCTCAAATTCAGCTTCTGCTTTTCTTCCCACTTGCTCAAATATGTCTATATTCTTTGTGCATGCAAGTATCCCACGTAGGAGGGGTTGATGAAGCAGATATTATTTCAGTTTTTATAGGGAGAAACTGTTCCAGGAAGGGTGGGGATTACAGCGCAAGTAGATAGTAGAGCCCGAAGCTGAGTCCTAGTTTCTTCACCGCTTTGCCTCCAGCTTTTGCATTTTCTGCCAGATGATTCTGTGGTCCTTACACTCTGGTTCCTAACTACAGATGCAAAAAAAAAAAAACAAAAAAACAAAAAAAAAAACCATGTAGCTAGATGGATACGTGGGCCTATCCCAAATCAAATAAATCAGAATCCCTGAAGGTGAGGACAGAAACCACTACCTTATTCTGTGTTGGCAGAAGCAAACCTAAATCCAGGTATGGTAGCCATTTTTTTTCCATCTGAAGAGGCAGTTTTTGTTTTGTTTTGTTTTGTTTTGTTTTGTTGTTGTTGTTGTTGTTTTTGAGACGGAGTTTTGCTCTTGTTGCCCAGGCTGGAGTGCAATGGCGTGATCTCGGCTCACAGCAACCTCCGCCTCCCGGGTTCAAGCAATTCTCCTGCCTCAGCCTCCCGAGTAGCTGGGATTACAGGCATGTGCCACCACGCCTGGCTAATTTTGTATTTTTAGTAGAGACAGGGTTTCTCCATGTTGGTCTGGCTGGTCTCGAACTCCCGACCTCAGGTGATCCACCTGTTTTGGCCTCCCAAAGTGCTGGGATTACAGGTGTGAGCCACCGCACCCACCCGGCTGTTTTTTTTTTTTTTTTTTTTTTTTTTTTTTTTTTTTTTT
>NW_026652286.1:1000014-1013981 GCF_009828535.3 Hylobates moloch | reverse complement strand
CTGGGCAATAGAGCAAGACTCCATCTCAAAAAAAAAAAAAAAAAAAGTCAAGTTTTGTGATTTTCAGTTGAATAGTCTATAATGGGCTGCTTCTTGCAGGCTACTCAAATTGCATTACTAAACTGCAATTGGTGAACCTGAAATACTTTCAATAAAGAGGTATCTGTCAAAGGAAACCTTTTCAAATTAGTGGAACTAAACGGGGCCTAGGCTGGACATGGCTCACACCTGTAATCCCAGCACTTTGGGAGGACGAGGTGGGTGGATCACCTGAGGTCAGGAGTTTGAGACCAGCCTGGCCACCATGGTGAAACCCCATCTCTACTAAAAATACAAAAATTAGCCAGGCGTGGTGGCATGTGCCTGTAATCCCAGCTATCGGGGAGGCTGAAACAGGAGAATCACTTGAATCCAGGAGGCAGAGGCTGCAGTGAGCCGAGATTGTGCCACTTCACTCCAGCCTGGGCAACAGAGCGAGACTCTGTCTCAAAAAAAAATAAAGGGGGCTTGGGTAATTGGCAAAATGCTGCATATTAGTGGTGGGGGGAGTTGAGTGTTTTGTTTTAATGGGCCTCTTACTCTTCTTGCAAACCAGCCAGACCACTGTACTTTCAGAGTGTAAATCTTTGGCTCACCAAATTTCAGCTATCTCTCAAATTCAGCTTCTGCTTTTCTTCCCACTTGCTCAAATATGTCTATATTCTTTGTGCATGCAAGTATCCCCGTAGGAGGGGTTGATGAAGCAGATATTATTTCAGTTTTTATAGGGAGAAACTGTTCCAGGAAGGGTGGGGATTACAGCGCAAGTAGATAGTAGAGCCCGAAGCTGAGTCCTAGTTTCTTCACCGCTTTGCCTCCAGCTTTTGCATTTTCTGCCAGATGATTCTGTGGTCCTTACACTCTGGTTCCTAACTACAGATGCAAAAAAAAAAAAACAAAACAAAACAAAAAAAAACCATGTAGCTAGATGGATACGTGGGCCTATCCCAAATCAAATAAATCAGAATCCCTGAAGGTGAGGACAGAAACCACTACCTTATTCTGTGTTGGCAGAAGCAAACCTAAATCCAGGTATGGTAGCCATTTTTTTTCCATCTGAAGAGGCAGTTTTTGTTTTGTTTTGTTTTGTTTTGTTTTGTTGTTGTTGTTGTTGTTTTTGAGACGGAGTTTTGCTCTTGTTGCCCAGGCTGGAGTGCAATGGCGTGATCTCGGCTCACAGCAACCTCCGCCTCCCGGGTTCAAGCAATTCTCCTGCCTCAGCCTCCCGAGTAGCTGGGATTACAGGCATGTGCCACCACGCCTGGCTAATTTTGTATTTTTAGTAGAGACAGGGTTTCTCCATGTTGGTCTGGCTGGTCTCGAACTCCCGACCTCAGGTGATCCACCTGTTTTGGCCTCCCAAAGTGCTGGGATTACAGGTGTGAGCCACCGCACCCACCCGGCTGTTTTTTTTTTTTTTTTTTTTTTTTTTTTTTTTCCGTTTTTTTTGAGACAGAGTCTCCCACTGTCGCCTAGGCTGGAGTGCAGTGGCACAATCTTGGCTCACTGCAAGCTCCACCTCCCAGGTTCACGCCATTCTCCTGCATCAGCCTCTCGAGTAGCTGGGACTACAGGCGCCCACCACCACGCCCAGCTAATTTTTTTGTATTTTTAGTAGAGACAGAGTTTCACCGTGTTAGCCAGGATGGTCTCGATCTCCTGACCTAGTGATCCTCCCACTTGGCCTCCCAAAGTGCTGGGATTACAGGCGTGAGCCACTGTGCCCGGCCCCAGTCGGCAGTTTTATATAATGGAGTGTATTTGTGATTTTTGTTTGTTTGAGCTTGAGCTCGAACTTTTGAATCAGCTAAACTTGTATTCTTTTTTTTTTTTTTTTTTTTTTTTAGACAGTCTCCCTCTGTCACCAAGGCTGGAGTGCAATGGTGCAATCACGGCTCACTGCAGCCTCGACCTCCTGGGCTCCAACAGTCCTCCTACCTCAGCCCCCCAAGTAGATGGGACTACAGGCAGATACCACCACGCCTGGCTAATTTGTGTGTGTGTGTGTGGTTTTTTTTTTTTTTCTGTAAAGGTGAGGTTTCACCATGTTGCCTAGGCTAGTCTCAAACTCCTGGACTCAAGCAATCTGCCCTTCTTGGCCTCCCAAAGTGCTAGGATTACAAGTGTGAGCCACCGCACCCAGTCTTATACCTGTATTCAAATTTGATATTTGCCCCTTGCTAGTAACTATCTCCTAGAGTTTACTGTGAGAATAAATGAAATAATGCACATAAAGATAAACGTATGTAGTAGGGATGAAATAAATGTCACATCTTTCCTTTCTGCCTTCTGTATCATTTCTGAACTCAAGTCTGGGAATCCAGGTTTCTGGATTATTCTCTATGTTGTGATTGGAAGGTTGGGCAGAAGTCACTTGAGTAGATACACAATGGTCTGCAAGATGATCCCCACACTTTCCACCCTTCCAGAACGGTGAAGGAGGGAAGAAGAAGCAGTTGCCCTGTGGTCCATCCCTGCAGACCTTACCCTGTGGCCTGCTTCATGGGAATGAGTACTTTCGGGGGAGTTAGCCACTACTACCTGTGACCGTGGCTGGTGAATGCCCCTGTTTCTGCTTCAAGTTTCTCCTTGCTGTGAGAAGAAACCTGTGGAGGTTCTAGGGGGCCAGATATGTGACTTGGTAGATCCCCGAGTGTGTTCCCAGAGACACTGCCTCCTGCAGGAGCCAAGGAAACATAGAAGAGGCCCATGGGACTGGGGGACTTTGGACCTAACAACTGCGGGCTGGTGGGACTGTGGCACGGGGGTGGGGCTGGCAAAGTGGGAACGTGATTCCAGCTGCTGATCACTTCACTGCTTGCCCTGGCTTGAAGCAAGTCTCTGTGGTTGGTCTCCAGAAACTCCATGGAAATACTGCCAACAGGTTTTGGCCTTCTCCCATTTTCCTGTCCTTTTCCCTCTTTGTAGGGATGAGGGTTGGGGTTTCTGAGCTGTAACCTGATAGGACAGCTCTGGCAGTTGAAGTCCTAGTTATAATTCCTCCTACACAGGAGATGAGGCTGAGGCCAACTCCCTGGCTTGGGGGAGTTGGTCCCTGACCTACCTTTTCAGCAGTTGGCCCTAGCCTGCCCCCACCCCTGCTCCCGCAAGATGGGGCTTATGTGTGGTTCTGGGTCCTGGGAAGCCACCTGTGGGGAGACTAGGTGTCAGGGGAGGGAGTTGAAGAACAAAGTGGATGAAAGAGGCTTCTCCCAGCTCCCAGAAGATAGGGCACTGGGCCCCAGACCGTTGAGCCCTGAGTTTCTTGAAACCAGGCATCTCAGGGACATCTCTGCCCTGCTAGGCTGGAGCTTCTGGGAGCAGGGAGGTAGAGGGGGGAGCCGGACTGGTGATGTGGGTGCTGGGACAGAATAGCGCCAGTCTGTCAGTGACTAGAGTCCCTGGTTTCTGCTTTTCCAGAACAGCTGGGGCCTTGTGAAAATCAGGGAGGGACACACGCGAGAGGAATGGAGAGCCTTGTGCTTGTGACTCAGAGATACCCAGACCAGGGTGGGGGCCTTGGGAGGGGACGACCTTGTGATGAGGGGGAACAAAAGCAAAAGCTGGAGGCAGAAGTCTAAGATGGGGGTGTCACAGGGGCTTTTCTGAAATGTGAAAATGAATACATGGGCAGATTTTGCAACAGCACCCAGCCTGCTGTCTTCTCACACTCCGCTCCCCAGCCCCCGCCTGTTCCCCCTGTCCCACCCTGTGCTTCCTCTCGTCTTTCACCAGGCTGCTCTTCTGCCTCAGCCTTCATCTTTTTCTCATCTGGTTCCTTCTGTCCCATCCACGCCCCCTGTCCACTCTTTCCCTGTCTCCTCTGTTCTCTTCCCTGGTGCCCTGTTCATCTGTTTCGGTCTCTTTGGCTGCCTGCCCTGGCCCCCGTCCTTCTATGCTTTAATGTGGGGCCCATGGGAACTGGAGTTCATAGCAAAACAGGAAGAGTCCGTGAGCAGGAAGCTGGGAATGGGGCAGGGGGTGAATGACCAGCAGTAACCTCAGCTCCTCGCCTCCCACATCTGGACTGGAGCATCTGCAGGTTCTCAGCCTCTCCCCTGTAGCCCACCAGCCGTGGCTGCTTCCATTCCAGCACTTCAGTGGCCCAAGACGCAACAAGACAAGATTGTCCTGGACTCTGACATGGCAAAGGGACGGGAGTGAGGACATCTGGGTTCTGATCCCAGCCCGGCCACTAACTGTGTGGTCTTGGAAAAGGCCCTCACATGAGTTTCGGTATTCTCTGTCAAATGGAGCTCCGGTTACTTACCCTCCTTTCCTCCCAGGGCGACTCTAAGGACCAGAAAAGATAGTGAAGGGTTTGTGTTGTGTATGGAAACAAGTACAAAGTTCAAAATCCACCAAGTTAAAGCAATGGGCAGACCCACAGCTGAAAGAACTGGGAGGGTGATGATAACTCAAGCCATTTCTCGAACACTTACTATGTGCCACACATTGTGATAGAATCTGTTCTTTCTTTCTTTCTTTCTCCTTTCTCTTTCTTCTTTCTTTCTTTCTTTCTTTCTTTCTTTCTTTCTTTCTTTCTTTTTCTTTCTTTCTCTCTCTCTCTCTCTGTTTCTTTCTTTCTTCTTCTTTTTTTTGGAGTTTTGCTGTTGTTGCCCGGGCTGGGGGGCAATGGCACGATCTCGGGTCATTGCAACCTCCGCCTGCTGGGTTCAAGCGATTCTCCTGCCTCAGCCTCCCACGTAGCTGGGATTACAGGCATGCACCATCACACCTGGCTACATTTTTGTATTTTTAGTAGCGACGGGGTTTCACCATGTTGGCTAGGCTGGTCTGGCACTCCTGACCTCAAGTGATCCATCTGCCTTGGCCTCCCAAACTGCTGGGATTACAGGCATGAGCCACCGCGTCCAGCATGATCTGTAGTTTCAATCTCACAACAACCTTGTGTGGTAAAAATTACTATTATCCCTATTTTATTTATCTTTCTTTTTTTTTTTTTTTTTTGAGATGGAGTCTTACTCTGCACCCAGGCTGGAGCGCAGTGGCACAATCTCGGCTCACTGCAACCTCCCAGGTTCAAGTGATTCTCCTCCCTCAGCCTCCCGAGTAGCTGGGATTACAGACCCGCATCACCATGCCTGGCTAACTTTTGTATTTTTAATAGAGACGGGGTTTCACCATGTTGGCCAGGCTGGTCTCGAACTCCTGACCTCAAGTGATCCACCCGCCTAGGCCTCCCAAAGTGCTGGGATTACAGGCGTGAGCCACCACGCCCGGTCTATTTATTTTTCAACACACCATTGCTGGCTCGACTATTCTTATTTTAAAGATAGGGAAACAGATTCAGAGACATTAAGTAAATTGCTCAATCAAGATCACATAGGTAATAAGAGGTTTAGGGTTTGAACCCAAAATCTGAGCCCAGAGTCTGAACGCTAAATCAACATGCTGAGTTGAAATTGACTGCAGCAGTTGTGATGGTGTGTGCCTGTAATCCTAGCACTTTGGAAGGCTTAGGTGGGAGGATGGCTTGAGCCCTGGAGTGTGAAGCCAGCCTGGGCAACATAGTGAGACCCCACCTCAAAAAAGGTAAAAAAAAAAAAAAAGAAAAAGAATAATAAAAAAAAATTGACTAGGGCTAACAAGTATGGGATAGATGAGAATAATATTTTTCTTTTTTTTTTTTTTTGAGACAGAGTCTCGCTCTGTCGCTCAGGCAGGAGTGCAGTGGCACAATCTCAGCTCACTGCAAGCTCCGCCTCCTGGGTTCATGCCATTCTCCTGTCTCAGCCTCCCGAGTAGCTGGGACTACAGGCGCCTGCCACCATGCCCGGCTAATTTTTTGTATTTTTAGGAGAGATGGGTTTCACCGTGTTAGCCAGGATGGTCTTGATCTCCTGACCTCATGATCTGCCTGCCTCGGCCTCCCAAAGTGCTGGGATTACAGGTGTGAGCCACCGCACCTGGCCGAGAATAATATTTTTCTTGTTATTCATTCAACAAATAGGAACACAGTACCTACTCTGTTGCCACATCTGTGCCAGCCCTGTTTCAAGGGTGTTGGGGGAGATGAAATCAATAAAATACGATGTCTACTTTCAGGGATGGATTTCACGCCCTAGGCAGCAGAGTGGGAAGAATGACTATAGTCTCAGTAGCTGCTGGTTGAAGCCTGCCATCACTTCAGATGGGGTTGTTCCCCAGAAGAGGCAACCCGCATACCTTCCCAGGTCCATCCTGGGCTGCCACCTGAGTTGCCTGCCTTCCTTCTGCCACCTCCACCCCTATCCCAGGCCTGCCGTTGCTCATAGCAGATTTCCTATCAAAGGCTCTCCTGGCCTCCTCTCTTATCTGTGGCCCCCGCAGGGCACCCACTTTCAGAAACTCCCTGGAAGGCACTGCACCTGCCTTTCTCCACCCCTGGATTTCTACCAGCCTGGCTGAGGCCTGGGGCTAGTGGGGAGAGCTTCTTGGCCTCTTCCCAGAGGCAAGGGAGGAGGAGGGAGGCTGGGAAAGTCGGCTGGGGCTCAGTGTCGCAATTCCGGGCCGTGCTGGGACCTTTGCTCCACGAGGTGCCTATGGAGGGGAGGGAACACCGATTCTGGAGGCTGCTGGGATTGGGGTGGGGGTTCCTGGGAGGCAGTCCCTTTGCAAGAGCTGCTAAGAGCGCTGGGTAAGGAGAGGAAGGGGAGAGACATGGAACTTGGCCGGTCTGCAGGGAAATGCCACTGTTTTGGCCGGGAGTAGGGGGGCGGGAGTGGCGGGAGAGGGGGGTGGCCGGCTGGGGAGGAGCCAGCCTGGTGGAGAAGCTGCCCTGTGGGCGGGGGTGAGGAGGGGAGGGCTGTGGTCGCCAGGCAGGAAGGAGGGGTGGCCTGACCCCTCGGCAGTCCCTCCCCTCAGCCTTTCCCCAAATTGCTACTTCCCTGGGGCTCCAGGTCCCGCTTGTGCTCAGCTCCAGCTCACCGGCTGGCCACCGAGACCTCTGGACAGGGAACTGCACCATCCTCTTCTACCAGCAAGGGGGCTCCAGAGACTGCCCACCCAGGAAGTCTGGTGGCCTGGGGATTTGGTGGGTCTGCTCCTTAGCAGTGGCCTGGGGCTCTGTGTGTGTTTCTGGGGTGGGGTCAGGGAATGTCCTAAGGATCTGAGAAGGGGGTTTCTGGGGAGAAGTGAGGGGTGATGGTGATGGAAGCTTGGGACAGGAACAGGACTCTGGGTCCCAGAATAACTCCTGAGGGGCTCGGGGAAGGAGGTCCTCTATGTGAATTGGGGAGATTCTTGGAGACAGGTTTGTGCTAGGACCCTGGAAAGTGGCACGAGCGAGGTTCTCTAATAAGCAGTGTGTTTCACTGGGTGGAGTGAGCTGTCCTCAGTGTTGGAGTGAGGGGGAAGGGGCCCGAGAGAAGCAGGGTAGATGTACCCAAACAGTCCCCACTGGCCTGGAGGGGACTTTGGGGGAGAAAGGCCGGCACGGTGGCTGGGAGCCCAGACTTTGGAGTCAGAGGAGGGTTGGAGTCTTGATTCTACCGCTGCCTAACTGTGTGACCATAGTTACTTAATCTCTTTGAACCTCAGTTTGCTTATCTGTAAAATGAGTTTAAGAATAGTCCTGAGCCGGGAGCAGTAGTGTGCGCCTATAATCTCAGGTACTCAGGAAGCTGAAAGCTGATTGCTTGAGCCCAGTAGTTTGAGGCGATAGTGTCCTATTATTGCACCTGTGAATAGCACTGAGTTCCAGCCTGGGCAACATAGAGAGACTCCATCTCAAAAAAAAAAATTAATAGTCTTGACCTCAGAGGGATATTATGAGGAAAGCACATAAAGCCTTATAACAGGCTGGGTGCAGCAGCGTACTCCAATAGTCCCCTCACTTTGGGAGGCCCAGGTGGGAGGATCACTTGAGCCCAGGAGTTCCTAGACCAGCCTGGGCAACATAGGGAGACCCTGTCTCTAAAAAACATAATAGTAATATAATAAAGCCTTAGTACAGGCTAATATTTGGCAAGTAAATGTTAGCTGATATTGTTGGTATTGATAAAAGGGAGGATCAGGTGGAGAAGGGAGCTGAGGCCAGAAAGGAGCCCAGTTCTGGAAGAGTATAACTTGGGTCCTTCCTGCAGGACAGTGCCTTGGTAATGACCAGGGCTCCAGGAAGAGATGTCCTTGTGGCTGGGGGCCCCTGTGCCTGACATTTCTCCTGGTAAGCTTCATTCCAGCCCTCTCCCCTGAGCCCAGACCGCAGGCTCCACGCCTCCTGTAGGAATCGGCCTCCTTCATTACCTGACTTCTTCCTTCCTCCAGAGAGCAGTCCAGAGCCGTTCTTAGTCGTGCTTGCCTCCCGCCCAGGTCACCTCTCCCCTGGTTCCAGTGCCTGGCCCTTGCAGGCACCCGCCCCGTCCTCCCCAGTCTGGATTTGCTGCTAGAGAGTTGGCCAGCTGAGTGCTTACCCTGCTCTGGCTTTGAAGAGTTTTATCTGATCTCTGAAATGCATACACTCCAGCCCCGCAAAGGGACAAGGGTTAACATCTTCATTTAAGGTCTTGAGATGTAAGAAGCTACAAGTGACTAGTCCTAGCTAGAGCCCACACAGACTCTAGGGTCCTAAAGCCTGAGCTGGGACTTTGCTGCCCTCTAAGGGTGGGGATAAGTTTGCAGTTTCCCAGCTAGGACGCTGGGCCGTGGAGCCGGGGTGGGGCCTGAGACCCCCTTGTGCCTCTCTTTTGGAGCTCAGACACTGCAGTGGAGCTGTGGAAGCCAGACATACAGGATGCAAGCAGCCAGGCCCAGGGAGGCAGCAGCTGCATCCTCAGAGAGGAAGCCAAGATGCCCCACTCTGTCGGGGGCACTGCAGGGGTGGGGCTGGAGGCTGCAGAGCCCACAGCCCTGCTCACCAGGGCAGAGCCCCCTTCAGAACCCACAGGTGAGGAGCTTCTGGGTTTGGAGGAGGTAGGGGTCCAGATTCCAGGTCCTGGATCTGGAAGAAGTTCCTTGGGGGTTTTTACTTTATATATAATCTCATGGTTAAGTTCAAAGGCTTTAGCGCTAACTAAATCTGACTGATGTAAGTGTGAATTTTGTCTCTACTTTAGGCCTTTCTGAGCCTCACTTTCCTTGTTAAAAATTATGGTTGTTCTAAGGATCAATGCATATAAAAGGCTCTTACAGTACCTAGAACATAATGGCACTTGGCAAGTGAGGGCTACTCTTCTCATAAAAGAGAGACTGGAGTTTGTATAATGAAGGGAATGGAGGTCACTGAGTGCCCAGGGCAGTGGCTGAGTCAGGGAGAACATGAAGTTTTTCCTCGGGGGAGAGCATTGAAGCACTTTCCTGTATCCAGAGATCCGTCCACAAAAGCGGAAAAAGGGGCCAGCCCCCAAAATGCTGGGGAACGAGCTATGCAGCGTGTGTGGGGACAAGGCCTCCGGCTTCCACTACAACGTTCTGAGCTGCGAGGGCTGCAAGGGATTCTTCCGCCGCAGCGTCATCAAGGGAGCGCGCTACGTCTGCCACAGCGGCGGCCACTGCCCCATGGACACCTACATGCGTCGCAAGTGCCAGGAGTGTCGGCTTCGCAAATGCCGCCAGGCTGGCATGCGGGAGGAGTGTGAGTTTCTGGGGCTGGAGTGGGGAAGAGGCTGAGGGGAAAGAGGGGGCCAGGGTGTGACCCAGGACAGGTGCCTGAACTTGCAGGGGCTAACTGATCCCTAAGTATGGATTACAATATCTTTCTTGACCGGACACGGTGGCTCATGCCTGTAATCCCAGCACTTTGGGAGACAGAAGCGGGTGGATCACCTGAGGTCAGAAGTCTGAGACCAGCCTGGCCAACATAGTGAAACCCCGACTCTACTAAAAATGCAAAAATTAGCCAGGCGTGTTGGTGAGTGCCTGTAATCCCAGCTACTCAGGAGGCTGAGGCAGGAGAATCACTTGAACCCAGGAGGTGGAGGTTGCGGTGAGCAAAGGTCACGCCACTGCACTCCACCCTGAGTGAGTGTGAGACTCTGTTTCAAAAAAAAAAAATCTTCTTGCCTTTACCCAGTGCTGTCTGCTCTTCTGGAGCCCCAAACCACCCCCTTTGCCCCATCCTTGCTTCCTGTCTCCCCATCTGCTCCCTTCCTCATATTTGGCCCTGTCCTTAGGTGTCCTGTCAGAAGAACAGATCCGCCTGAAGAAACTGAAGCGGCAAGAGGAGGAACAGGCTCATGCCACATCCCTGCCCCCCAGGGCTTCCTCACCCCCCCAAATCCTGCCCCAGCTCAGCCCGGAGCAACTGGGCATGATCGAGAAGCTGGTCGCTGCCCAGCAACAGTGTAATCGGCGCTCCTTTTCTGACCGGCTTCGAGTCACGGTACTTGACACGCCTGGGGAGAGGCGGCTGCGCCCAGATCACCAGTGGGCTTCTTCATGTCCGACTCAAAGCGCTTTGCCTTTTCCCTCCTGGGTAGCCTTGGCCCATGGCACCAGATCCCCATAGCCGGGAGGCCCGTCAGCAGCGCTTTGCCCACTTCACTGAGCTGGCCATCGTCTCTGTGCAGGAGATAGTTGACTTTGCTAAACAGCTACCCGGCTTCCTGCAGCTCAGCCGGGAGGACCAGATTGCCCTGCTGAAGACCTCTGCGATCGAGGTGGCTGGAGAAGGGCAAGGGATGAAGGGAGAAGCAGAGTGGGATTATCTGTGGGAGGGGCCTCCAGACATCGAGCTGGGAGAGCCAAATCTGCTGGGAAGCAGGGATGAGGGGAATCGGCCTCCCTGGAAGGGGCCGTGCTCCAAGACCAGCCCTCCTAGTCCCCGTTTGAGGTTTGCTGCTTGTGTGCAGGTGATGCTTCTGGAGACATCTCGGAGGTACAACCCTGGGAGTGAGAGTATCACCTTCCTCAAGGATTTCAGTTATAACCGGGAAGACTTCGCCAAAGCAGGTGAGAACTGAGATCGCACAGGGATTGGGGTTGGATGGACAGATGCCTCTTTTTTTATTTTTTATTTTTAAAAATTGAGGGCCAGGCGCGGTGGCTCATGCCTGTAATCCCAGCACTTTGGGAGGCCGAGGTGGGCAGATCACCGGGTCAGTAGATCGAGACCATCCTGGCTAACACGGTGAAACCCTGTCTCTACTAAAAATATAAAAAATTAGTCAGGCATGGTAGCACGCGCCTGTAGCCCCAGCTACTTGGGAGACTAAGGCAGGAGAATCGCTTGAATCCGGGAGACGGAGGTTGCAGTGAGCCGAGATCGCACCACTGCACTCCAGCCTGGGCGACAAAAAAAAAAAAAAAAATTTGAGATGGAGTCTCACTATGTTGCCCAGGCTGGTCCCAACCTCCTGGCCTCAAGTGATCCTGCTGCCTCTGACTCCCAAAGTGCTGGGATTACAGGCGTGAGCCACCCACCATGCCCAGCCAAGGACTTTTTGTTTGTTTGTTTCATTTTTTTTTTTAGACAAGAGTTTGCTCTGTCACCCAAGCAGGAGTGCAGTGGCGTGATCTTGGCTCACTACAACCTCCGTGTCCCGGGTTCAAGCAATTCTCCTGCCTCAGCTTCTCAAGTAGCTGGGATTAGGTGCACCACCATGCCCAGCTAATTTTTGTATTTTTAGTAGAGACAGGGTTTTACCATGTTGACCAGGCTGGTCTTGAACTCCTGACCCTAAGTGATCCATGTGCCTCAGCCTCCCAAAATGCTGGGATTACAGGCATGAGCCACTGAACCTGGCCAGGACTGGTGCTTTTTGTCAGAGGCCCATAGTGACTACAGAGCCACAGGCCCAATGTTTGGGTGGCTGGTAAGGGAAGGCTCCCCTTGTTTTTTGAAGATGGAAAATTGGAATGCTGATAGGCTTCTCTCAGCTGCTCCAGATAGACCCCTGTCCTCTGTTGCTTTAGGTCAGTGGTTTTCAAACTGTATTCCAAGGAACCTGGGAGATATATGGAATGGCACCTTGGAGGGGAAACAGGGAGGCACAGGAATGTCCTTCACCTTTACTTTAGCCAAACAAGAAGCTCCATTTAAATCTGCATTATATATTGCACTGCTACATAGTATTTTGCTTGCAGATTTTATAGCTTGAAAAAAAAGTTTGAAACTCACTGCACTGAACTTTTTAGTGGTCAAAAAGTGAACAAATCTTCCTCACATGTGCTCTTTGGGGATCATGGGGGCTGTTTTCCCTTACTTTTTTTGGGGGGGGATAAGTTCTTGCTCTGTCACGCAGGCTGAAGTGCAGTGGTATGAACGTGGCTCACTGCAGCCTCAACCACCTGGGCCCCAGTAATTCTCCTGCCTCAGCCCCCAAGTAGGTGGGACTACAGGCATGCACCACCATGCCAGGCTAATTTTTATATTTTTTTTGTAGAGACTGGGTTTCGCCATGTTGCCCAGGCTGGTCTCGAAATGGTCTCGAACTCCTGAGCTCAAGCAATCCACCCACCTCGGCCTCCCAAAGTGCTGGGATTACAGGCGTGAGCCACCACACCCAGCCTCCCTACTCTTTTTCTTTTCTTTACTTTTTTTTTTTTTTTTTTGAGATGGAGTCTCACTCTGTTGCCAGGCTGGAGTGCAGTGGCGCGATCTTGGCTCACTGCAACTTCCGCCTCCCGGGTTCAAGCGATTCCCCTGCCTTAGCCTCCCAAGTAGCTGGGACTACAGGCACGCGCCACTACGCTCAGCTAACTTTTGTATTTTTAGTAGAGACGGGGTTTCACTGTTTTGCCCAGGCTGGTCTTGAACTCCTGAGCTCAGGCAATCCACCCGCCTCGGCCTCCCAAAGTCGAGGGATTACAGCCATGAGCCACTGCTCCAGGCTCCTCCCCTACTCTTTTTCAATTGCACTTTCTGATGAAGCGGAACCATGGCATGGGAAACGTGCCCAGAGGGGATGTACAATAAGAGCGAATGCTTCCATCCCCATTCTATATCTGAAGTATTTTCTCCAAAAATTAGTTCACTCTGCGGCTCTCTATCTGATGCTCGCTTGGGAGCTACGCAGAAGGGGTTTCTTTATATTCAACTATTGATAATGTTTGTGTCATGAGAACTGGCCTGGGAAAGGACAGGAGGCTGAGGGAGTTTTGGAGGGACTGGAATTGAGCTTCAGCAGGAAACCAAGTAGCTTAACGACTGGATGAATATGGCTGATGCCCTGACTCCATTCTCAGGGCTGGTATATCTGCGGCCAGGCCAGTCATCAAGCCTTCCCTGGTTTCTGATAACTCAGGCCAGCTCACGTGCCTCTTGCTCTCCCAACACAGGCCCACCCAGTGAGCTTTCTAGGAAGGCCACTCTTCGCTGTAGGGCATAATAGGGCTATGTTGGCACCTTTTGCCTTCTATAGTAACCGGTGTGCTGCCTGGATGTATTGACACCTAATGGGATGATTTAATGACTTTATCCAGCTTTAAAGCCCAGCCCTGCCCCCCTCTTCCAAACCACTTTTTCCTCAATGGTTATTATCTCAGACCTTCTTAACCATGGCTCTTCCCTCCTTCAGAATATCCTCCCTGTGGAACCCTGCCCAGTTCTAAGATCTTTGTATTCCTTTGGCACTCGTAGACTCATGCTATCTGAATCTGCACCTATTTATAGATTTATTTATACAAGCAGTTTTGAAGTAATCACGCTTGCCTTTCATTTCTCATTTCATGAGTGAGGCCTTGGGGAGAAGGAACAGGAGCTCTGTTTGTCAAGCCTCCTCCCCTCTCTATCCTCTACTATTTACTGCATGCAGTAGGTAACTGGTGACATGGACTGAGCACATTTGAGGTGTTCATTCCGTGAGCAGCAGCAGACCCTCACAGGTGCATTAGCCAACTACAGAACCTCCTCTTAATTTCTGTATAAAGGGGGCTGTTTGCCACACTTTGGGGCTCAAAACCTCACCAAGAAATGCTTTAGAAAATGGGGCTTGCAGCCGGGCGCGGTGGCTCACGCCTGTAATCCCAGCACTTTGGGAGGCCGAGGC